>NC_056741.1:118194488-118262969 GCF_019279795.1 Protopterus annectens | reverse complement strand
AGATTTAGTTAACAGGTTTTTGGTTTTTCTTTGAGTTATTTAAATAAGGCCAAAATATGCAGATTTGGTGATCTAAGAGATGAGTTGATAAAAGACAGGCTTGTGTCTGGTATTAATAATGATACAGTGAGAAAGATTTTGCTTCGAGACAGTGATTTAACATTGAATAAGTCCATTGAGGTTTGTCAGATATACAACCTTACAGAAAGAAACACAGATATGCTTGTAAATGACAAAAGCAAACACGTGGCTTCTTCTAGTGCCAATGTAGATAGTATGCAGCATGAGGCTAAAAGACACAGGCCTAAGGCTATGGTTCTTATGAAACCCAGAGCAGCTTCAGTAAGGCCCAGGGTACATGCAGCAAAGCACATGGGTGACTCAGCAAAACCTGTAGCAAGCCTCATGGTCAGCTGCTGTAACTGTGGTGGTAACCATGAGCCCAAATGAGAAAAGTGCTTAGCTTTTGGTCAGCAGTGCTATTCTTGCAAAAGTGGAATCATTTCAAAAGACTTTGTAAATCAAATAAGACACATTATTTTATTAAAAAAGAGCATTCAAAGAGGCAAGTTGATCAATTAGAAAGCTGCAACCCTACTTTTTATGTTGATTGTGTGTCTGTGCTTGGTGAAACAGTCAATGCAGTAGATTGTGGGCAAAAAGTGAAATCTTTTGTACTGTTTGGATTAATAGGAGACCCATAGAGCTCAAAGTTGATACTGGTTCAAAGTGCAATGTTATGTCAACAGAAACATTTGCTACAGTAAAAGCTGGAGACAACTTAATTTGACAAAGTGTGCAAAGCTTGTGGCTTATTGTGGTGAAGAGATTCAAACCGAAGGCTCAGTAGTGCTTTCATGTTACTCTGCTGGGAACAGCTATGACTTGCAATTTTACATAGTAAAGAGAAATAACTTCCAAGAAACCAAGGCAAATAAGATAAAAGATAATCCACAGACAGGAAGAACCAAACCAAAAAGCACAAAGTGCAGCTTTATTGAACAACAAACAGGTCAATAAATCAAGCGCTTTTGCCAGGCAAATACCTGGCTTTCTCAAGATAAAAAGTAGTGTGACTGAAAAGTTTAAATACTTAAGCATCTGATCACATGGTACTTAATTAGTTCAACACATATTTATTTATTTTTATTTATTTATTTATTTATTTATTTAACATTTGTTGACCGGGAATGTCCGACTAGGTTCCATAGAGCCTGTTTTCAGTGGAGGCCCGGGGAGAAATGCTCCAGATGCATGTCTTTGGAATGTGGGAGGAAACCGGAGTACCCGGAGGAAACCCACGCGAACACAGGGAGAACATGCAAACTCCACACAGAAGGCACCCCAGCCGAGAATCGAACCGGAGAACCTCTTGCTGTGAGGTGACAATGTTAACCACTGCACCACTGTGCCGCCCGTTTCTTAATTCCAAACACTTTAGCCTCCAAAACCGTAGAGAGTCCTGCCCTGGCGTTTTAGAGCATACACCACATCCATAGCTGTAACAGTCTTCCTCTTAGCGTGTTCAGTATAGGTAACAGCATCGCGGATGACATTCTCCAAAAACACCTTCAAAACACCACGGGTCTCCTCATAAATAAGCCCTGAAATACGCTTGACACCACCTCGACGAGCCAAGCGGCGAATAGCGGGCTTGGTAATACCTTGAATGTTATCGCGCAAAACCTTACGATGTCTTTTAGCACCACCTTTACCGAGGCCCTTTCCTCCTTTGCCACGACCAGACATGATTCCACTTAAGAAGGCAGTTAATTAGTAACTGTACTCAGTGAGTGAAAAGTATGCATATGAAAATGCAGAATAAAAGTTCAAATAGTGAAAACACTAAAAAATCATTTAAAAATTATGTACAAATGTGTGCATAAAAAATCACAACTGTATAAGATAAAAGACATTTACTAATTGTAACAAGAGAATCATAGCCTAGCCCTTCTCATCTTTAGTACACTGGATATATTAATGGCCTCATTGAGACCAGGGGATTTTGCAGCATTAAGTCTAAGCTGCCATAAAAGTTCTTTATATTCAAGGCGGGCTTCCCAGTCACCTCCTCTGGCATCCTGGGTTACCAGTTCAAGAACCATAAACTTAAGTTTCATGTTAGGGCAAGAAGCAAGATGTTTAAAAAAAGCATTTGTGTCCTTCTTTTTTGTAATGTCATATTGATGTTCATAAATTCTTTTTCTAAGGGGTCTCTCAGTCTTCCCTATGTAGAAACTGCAACATTCTGTGCATAATCCAAAGTACACCACCCCTTTTGCTCCGCAGTTGTAATATTGGTCAGCGTCAAATCTAAATTTTCTAGATGGAAGATAAAAAGAACTATCATTCATGATAAAGGAACACTGCTTGCATGCCCCACATTTATAGGTACCAAGTTTAGGCGAACAATGCCTTGAATCTGATAGATATTTTCTTTCAAATAACCCTTTTAGGTTAATATCCCTTCTAGTCACAAATTTGGGACGTTCCTGGATTATCCCTTTAAAGTCATTGTGTAGCGTCAAAAGTGGCCAGTGTTTAAGCACTGTGTGTTCCACCAGTTGGGAATCCTGTGAAAATGTGTGAATAAAACTATTATGCAAGTTAAAGTATTCCAAATTCTCAAACTGCTCAACTTGCTGAAAGCCACTACCTAACAGTGGAAAATACTTGGTTTGTCTATTATCTGTCACTTCTTGGGCCATGTTGTTAACCAAGGAAGCAGGGTAACCTCTTTCTAAAAAAAGTTTTTTTAAAAACTCAACTTCTTCAAGAAAATATTCATCAGTGCTAGACATCTTAGATGCACAAATGAATTGCCCCTTAACCAAGCCCTTCTTCTGGTGAAATGGGTGACCACTGTCAAAATGAAGGTATGAATTAGAAAAGGTGGCTTTCCTAAATACCTTGGATTTAAAGGTGTGATTACAGTAGTCCTTCTGTATTGATATATCCAGGTAGTTCAGTATGCCCTTACTAACATTATAAGTTAAAGATAGAAAGTGTGTGGTAGAATTAATTTAACTCATGAACTCAAGAAAGTTGCTCAGGGTTCCTTTCCACAATAGGCAGATGTCATCAAGGAATCACTTATAATGGACTATGTATTGTACCCAATGTGTGGAAAATATAAAATTGTTCTCCCAGTAATGCAAAACTATGTTGGCGTATAATGAGGCACATGCAGCCATGCAACCCCTTTTTCTGTTTAAACAGTTCTCCATTGAAAAAAAGAAAATTATTATCGAGAACAATTTCCATAAACTCAACAATTAAGCTGATTGTGTTGCAACTAAGGCCGTTTTCAGAGGCCAAAACTTCATTGAACCACTCTAATCCAATAGAGTGTGGGATGCTGGGGAACAATTCTACAATATCAATGGTTGTCATAAGTAAATCAGGATGAAATAACCTAATTTCTAAACCCTTGAGAAAATCCCAAGAATCCTTGCATACATGCTGTAGCGTAGAAGAGAATTTCTTTGTAATGTGGTCAATAAACTTGCTCAACGGTTCAGTGATACCACCAGCCCCCGAGACAATAGGTCTAAATCTCATGGGGTCTAAACCTTTATGGGTTTTGGGCATTCCAAAAATTACCAGGGTCCTAGGTTTATTGACGTGTAAATAGTTGTATAACTTTCGTTAATAACTCCCTGTAATAGTTGGTCTGATAACAAAAAATTGATCTTGGAATAGGCTAAATTTAACTCGTTCCTAGAAATCAATTCATACTGCTCAGGATCCTGCAAAATGTTGTGGAGGTAGGTGTCATATGCAAAATTATACATCAGGACCACCCCCCCTCCCTTGTCGGGTTTCATCACCCTAACACCATCCTGAATATGGGACTTAATTAAATGCTGTGACTTAGAGTCCAAATTATTAGATGGAGAATGTGTTCTGTTAAAACACTGCTTTCTTAAATCCATTTCCACCACCTCCTCAAAAACCTTAAGAGAGGGGTGTAGAGGGGGATTGTAGGTACTAGCCCTTGCTAGCTCTTCTTTTGTGTGTGGTTGTACCTTAAATTGTAATGCTAGATTTAAATGTCTGACAAATAACTTTAAATCCACTAAAGCATCAGTCAACTTTAAGGGGTGTAGTGAAACAAACTTGAAACCTTTAGTAAAAAGCTCAAAATAATCCGAAGTTATTACAAAATCAGTAAAATTAAATATAGTAAAATTATCTTTTTTTATTATAGTGTACTTGTTGTCAGATGATTCAAGTAGTAAGTCAGAAGGTTCAGATCTTAGCATGTTACCTATAAGCGCCCCCTATTCCATCCTTGCCGCTGGTGGGTGATATCCCTGCCCCCTGGTCTGCCCAGGGGATAGTGAAAATCCTGAAAGCTGTTATTATTATTGGTCTTCTGAGCTAATCTTTCACTTCTCCTAGGCAAATCGGTTGTTGGGGTACCCTGAGCATCCAAACTGTGATAGTGCTACATAGTTGTCGGGGGGTTGATACCCTGTGCTGGTAGGTGTGTGACACAAACATGCTTCAGTTTTCCCTCCCACCCCTCCCTGACATGTATCTGCCTCTGTCTGCCTCCCTGACTCCCTCTCTGGTGGATGTGGAGACCCACACTTGCCTTGCTTAGGCAGCAGCATGTGTATTTTAAGTAATGCTCATGATCAGCTGATGGCCTCTGCATGAATTGCAGCCCTCCCCTAGCTGATTACATGTGAAACAGCTGTGGTAAAAATCCCATAGCCAATTGCATAGAAACACACTCCAACATGTAGGAACATCATGGTGGTGTTGGGCCTTTGCAGTCACTATGAGCAGGTACTATATTTGATGTTTGGCAAACAGCATCCTCGATGGATTGGGGATTTACCTCTAACAACATACACTGTGGAAAGAGGGCAACCAACAGGAGGGGGATGTGCCTGACCTGACTACAGACTGTAAGTGCTGCTATACTGCATTTGGAGTAATGTTGATTTAACAGTGTTTGTCTGGATATGCCTGTCGTACATGTCACAATACCTTCCATGTCAGTTCCATGTATATGAGGAATCCCCATCTGCAGGGTCATCTGCAGACTGGGCAATGTTGTGCCTATGGTTTCATGTGTTTGCCACAGTGCATCAATCTGTGGAATGCAGAAGGTAGTGTGAGGATTGCAGTCTGTAGATGGTGAAGGCTATGACAGTTACTGACTTCATATCCCTCATAGGACATATGTTGCAAGAAACCCTGTTGCAATGGAAAATATATGAGGTTATCACAGCAACATGTCTATACTAGCCCTGTGTATGTGCTGTCAGCCACACCTCTGTCAATCTTTGTACATATAGCGTGCATGAAGTGGTGCATATGTGCTGTACACCATAAATACTGTCATCATATCTGAAAACAAGCCAGTGATATATCAGATTACTACACATGTCATGTACAGCAGTGGTTATATTTCATGACATAAGCTGGACATTCTGTGGATGATTGTACAGTACTGAGGTCTGTGTAGTGATGGTGAATGTCGGCAGTGTAAGTATTGTTAACATGTACTTCAGCCTGTGTACAGACTGTGGTAGATGTCATTGTTCTAGCTCCCCTTCTCTCAGATGTTACATGCTGCCCCACTGTATGGTACCATTTTGCCATACATGTTTGTAGGGCCATACACACACATGTCCTATACCACAGACAGCCATCATAACAAACTGTGTAGCAGCCCAGAATATGTAGAGTCATTCTGTGAGTGGCACATAGGAGGATGGTGTAGAACAGATAGTCCATATACTGTAATATTATGCTAGCTTACCATATGTGGCTGTGGCTATGTTCACATTGATTGTGGTTATGCACTGTCACACAGGTGTATCTAACCCTGTGCTGTGACATGGCTGTCGAGCCTGCCATATATGCAGGTACCTGTGCATTACCCCAAACGAGATGTAGGCCAGTGTTGAGCCAGTCTGCCTGTAGGCTGCACAGTGCATTGTTACATGCCTAGCAGCTTAGTGTACTTAACCAGTGAGATGTTATGTGCAGATACTTGCCAGATGTACTGCTGCTGGGCCTCCCTTAAATATCATGTATGTCAGACAGAGCAGTGGGATGCTGTACAGATGTATGTCAATATCTAGTGGGTGGTATGTGTCCATGGCACTCCTGTACCAACAGTCATTATGTGTCAGGCCAGACAGGAGTGTGTGAATCCAACGCCTATGTTGCCAAATGTATACCAGTTGTTATGTGTTATACCCATCTACATGGCTGTCTACATCCATATTCTCAGGCCTGGTACACATGTGTGCACTAAGGGATCATGTGTATACCTGTGGACTGTACAGGGTGTGTCCGAGGTTCCACATATGGTGGCCAATATCTCTGCTGCACACCACTGGGACATCACATGCTAGCAGCGCTACCTTACAATGATTTCCTTAGGATGTCTGTTAGTAACAAATGACACACATGTTATAAGCAGATGTCAGCATCCACACACATCATGTCTGTGAATACAATCTCAATGACAGCAGCAACAGTCTAGTAATATACCTGCTATACATACCTGTCATCCCCTTGCACTACGACTTTGGGACTGTAGGGGCTGGTGTGCGACTACACTCCATGTCCAGGACATATGGTGGAAATATATGTACATATACTTATCCAGATAGCCATATATATATATATATATATATATATATATATATATATATATATATATATACATACATATAAATAATTACATGTGTACTACATTGAATTACCACTGTCATGGCAACCACCCACTATAAATCCCTACAGCATGTGGGTGTGGTCTCTTTACATTTCCTGTGTGATGGACATCCATCCTGTGTGTGGGCATCAGTAATACAGGCAGCAGGTAGCAATACCTCTTACAGGAGAACCTGCACACTCAGAGTGGACACATATTTGTAGGAGGATCAGGAACTACAGACAGACTGTGGGTAGAGTTGTGTAATGCTTTGCATAGTACTGGTGTTACAGGGTGTGTGTGTGTGTGTATATACATACTAGTGTACCTTGGAATGCAGTCTGTCTGCATAGCTCACTACTGTGGGCATAACCTCTTGCTGGACAGACGTATGACTATCATGTGTTGTCCATCCACCACACAGGTCCTGTGTCAGATATTACACTGGCAGTGTATGTGTTGTGTGCTATCAGTACATGGCTACATCCATGTCTATATCTAACCTCAATTCCCTGACTAAGGGTATGTTGCAGACTATCTTGTAACACCAGCACCTTGCTTAGTGTATGACAATAGTGTTCCACATATGTGCCTGTGTTCTAGCCTCTGTCCCCCATCTACATACCAAGCTTTGCACATATGACATGCTGTTGGGGGTTGTTCTGTAGTGGTCTGTGAATATATCACACTGCCATTGGTGCCATTAGTCCACTGCTGTTGTATCCCTCACACATACAGTGGGGCTGGGGCCATATATGTGTGAGCATCACCTACACAATGCATGTGTGCCCTTATGCACTGCAGAGGCCATTGTATGTAACAGTGGTATATGGGCTTGTATTATTGAGTATAGGTGGGAAGTACCATAAATGACCTAGGCTGTTACAAAATGTGTGGGTATCAGGGGTGAGCTGCCACAAGGTATGTGGATGTACAGTACCATATACTCCACCTATATTGACATTACTTACATGACTTGGGATACTGCAAGCCTACTGCCTCCTGCCATACAGACTGTTCTATGTGTTATGCCTTGTTATGTACCGGTGCAACCCATTTGATCACAAAATGTCTTTACCTCCTATGGAGTTTGTAGAGAGTGTCGATAGAGGCTGGACTACACACCTGCAATACATACTCTTGATTGTGTATTATCCTGTGGCCCAGTCTGTCTGCACTATTGTACATTCTGAAGGGAATGGCCTGGACAGCAATGCTTGTGAACCTTTCCAGACTACTGTATTAGTGTAACTGTTGCACATTTGCATTACTCCGTTTATATGGTTGTCAGTATTTGAACAGCTATATGATATGGCATATAGAACTGTTATAGTACACAATTAAAGGATTCCCATTTCTGCAAACCTGTGTGTGGTGTCTTTCCCATGACCTTTCTATGAGTATATGTTGCAGGCAATGATTGACATTAGTATGTGTCGCCCGTGCAGTGTCCAGTTGTTCAGGTGTTAACTGTAGGCATGGTGGCTGTTCCATATTGTGTGCACCTCCTACATATGTATCTTACTGTACATATATCTGCGTGTGTATGTGTAGTCACATGTATATATATATATATATATATATATATATATATATATATATATATGTATATCTGTATCTGCATATATGTGTCTGTGTATCTGTATCCTGGGGACGTTGATGGCTTCCACATATTACATGTCCTATGGGAGGCAGACTGTATTTGGTAGTGTATTGCAGGGCGCATGTGTTTGACTGTGGGAGGATGCCTATTCGTACAAGACGTATAATGTGTGGAGCCTCTCAACCCCATTAACGGTGCATGTGAGTTTGTGATACTGTACCTTTTTGTTGATTAAGTTTGAAACATAGTAACATTTACACAGTTTTATATATATAAAAATATGGACTTGTTTTTGGTCATATATTCAGTATTATTATGATCAGATTTTGGTCTTTAACCAGCATGCAATTAATTATTTATTTTTTACATATTACTATATATTTTTTATGTGTCTATATTTAGCTAAATATCTTAGTTCTTACAGTAAATTTATGTCATTATCACATATTATACATTTTCAGTTTTGCCCTAGTAGCATTTTAAAATGTGATTTTTTTAGTATAACATTTACACGTTATACATATATATTTAATGTTATTTATAAATTGAGTATTATGTACTTAACATTGTAACATTTTAGAGCAGGTTTCATATTGTTTAAATATTGTACTTTTATCTGGTTTTATTTTTATTGGTTGATTGAATGACTAATTGATAATTAACTACAAGCTATATAAGCATCAGTTTTATGTTGTTCTGGATCTGAAGAAGGTGGAATATTTTTACCACTGAAAGCGCTTACCATATTAAAGTTTTTAGTTGCTTTAGCATTACGTTATTCATATTTGCTTATTTCAGCTTTCTCCTACCATTCAACTCGTTTTTCTTTTGATTTTTAGTAGTTTTTTGGTTTTCTTGTTTCTTTGTTGGATATCATGGCGAGTGGGAGTGGAGATGGGGAAAGCGGTTCGCAACTATTGTTTCCATCAACATCTGAGGAACTTAATGCTACTATGGGTCACAGTCATAACAGCAACTCCAAAGAAGCGAATGCTGTTGGAAATTTAACCATATTGGTAAACATGCTTCTTGGGAAAGTTGAGGCACTTTCCCAGAAGTTTGAGCAAGGTACAAGAATGGTCAATACCTCCAGTAATGCAGAAACACCAAATCAAGAACTTAATTTACCCTGTTCTCATAATAGAAGTGCAAGTCCGAGTACCAACAATGTGCAGCCTTGTTTACCTTCAGGAAGTATTAGGGAAGGGACACAGGAAGTTATCATTGCTCCTAGACAAGAAGTGAATGTAGTAGGGGAGCGTTCTTCTGGTAACAATGTTTCTAATGCTGTCAATAGCATCCCAAGCATGGCTGGTTTTCTGGATCATAATAACTTCTTTATTCACACAGTGAATGACCAAAATGGAGCCAACCAATGTCGTGATGTGAGTAATATAACTGATTTGCTTAATGCATTTGACCAAAACCTTTTTAAATGTCGCAAACTGCAGCTTGAAGTTGCCTATCTAACTGAATGTTTAGACAAGAAAATCATTCCCAAAGGGCTTAGACAGTGGCGCTTCCCTGCAAGTTTAATTGCTGAATCTGTTTTTCATGAGGAACTTTTAGCATTATTTGACAGGCAAGCAGCTAAATTCATTAAAACTTTGGTTAAATTTTATAATACTGAAATTGCTACTTTTAAAACTGAACTTGAAATAATGGAACATTCTATTTGTGGGGATCACAACTTTGAACAGTATAAATATGACTATTGCATAATTTATTCAAGTATTGATGCTACCATTAACAAATTGTTAGCCACCAAAAAGAAAAAAATTGACAGAGATGTACAGGCTTATGTCCATAACAAGGCATACCCTGCCCCCCCCCCCCCAGTCACCCACATCAATGGTATTCAAGATTATATGGGTTCTAGACCTGATTTTTGTACCTAACAACAATGGTCCCAATAACTCCTTTCACCATAATGCTCATCTGGAAGAACCTTTACGTAGAAGTGAAATAATAAGAAATAACCAAACACAACTTAACCAGCAGCAGTTGAATGATGTTAATGGCTCTAGTTCAACTGCTAACAACCAGGTTTTTGAAGTGGACAGGGATTCAAACCACAACAACCAGAACAATCAATCGAACCTGAGACGGCAAGGGAATTGGAAGAACAATCGGAGGAACAAGAGGAGGAGATAACACCAATTGCACCTAATGAACCAGAAATTTTATTGAGCACACACAGTGACTTTAAAATTGTCAACTATACTGCTTTAACTGTAGATCAAAATATGGTTGATTTCTTTGCTAAAGGTCTTTCCTTTGTCCCCCATCAGAAAACTAATTTTGTAAAAATGATAGTTGATCTTAAAATGTATGTGCACAAATTGAATTTAGCGGTTCTGATGGGGACCAATTCTACACTTGTGAACTCTCTACGAGTTTCTAGTCTGTTTAACCCCCCACTTGTACCCACATTAATGTCCTTTGAAAAAATGGGTGAGATAGATTTAAGGAGACTATCAGATAATGATACGCATGTTAGATTAACGCACACTAACATTGTTTCTGAGGACAAACAATACATTGACTTGATACACAATTGTGGTATTAGAGTTATGAAGCCAGACAAAGGAGGGGGCATGGTGTTTATGAATCAGTCTAACTATATTAGTAAGATGCGTGAACACATGGATTCTGAGGTATATACCCCTGCTAGTTTACATCAGGTTAATACTGCATACAGGCACATTAGAACTGCTCTTGACGATTTATTTCTGGAAGGGTCTATTGATATAGACACCTTTCAGTATCTTTCTATGGCAGCACCTAGAATTCCTAGTATTTTTTGGACTCCAAAACTACACAAGGATATTAGGAACCCCCCCTTTTAGACCCATTGTTGATGATAGGGGTCCGATTACTTTTGCTTGTGCTAAATTGGTAGATAGTATTCTTAAACCACTTATTAACCAGGAGTTACAAATATGTCATGATTCATGGAGTTTCCTGGATAATATTAACAACTTGGAGTATAAGGACAACAACATTTTTGTTACGATCGATATAAAAGATCTATACACAGTCATCCCCCACCAATTGGGTATAGAATGGGTGAGAGAATTTATGTTGTCCAAGAATGTAGAGCATGATAAAATATGTCTGGTTGAAACACTTTTGGGTCCGATTCTTTCTAATAACTATATTATGTTTGACAAGAATATATTTTTAAAAAACAAAGGGGTAGCCATGGGGTCCCCATGTGGTGCCAGTTTCGCCAACAGTGTCATGGCATACTGGGAACATAATTTTTTGTTCCCTGATAGTGTTTTTCAGGAAAATGTACTATGGTACACCAGATACCAAGACGACATGTGTCTGGTATGGCAAGGTGACATCAGACTGATCGAAGGATTCATACAACATATTACCAACAAAACCAATTTTCTTGAATTCACTTATCAAGTAGGGGTAGATAGCATAACATATCTTGATGTACAACTGATTAATGACAGGTATAACAAGCAGTATAAAGCTACCATTTATAGGAAATGTACCTACTCCAATGCCTTCCTGCACTATACTAGTGAACATCCATATCACCAGAAAAGAGCAGTTATTAAAGGCCAGTTGGTGAGAGCTGCACGGATGGTTACTGAAGATGTTGACTTTGACTTAGAATGTAACAAGATGAAGTCCATGTTCACAAGTAGGGGGTATCCTATCAAATTATTTTTAGAAACACTTACAGAAGTTAAAGACAAGAGATCCACAGGTTGGTTTAAACCTATTTTAACTAGTAGAGCATATAAGGATGGTATTACTACCAATACTAATCTAATTACACGACAGCATGACAAAAATGATGACAGTGTCACGTTATTACATCTCAGTTTCCTATCTACTTTTTCAGCTGACACGGCAAGAGTCAAAGAGATTTTTATAAAAAAATGGGCATTAATTTTGGAAGAACCATCCACTTGTACTAAGCTAGGTATCAGACCCTGCTTCACTTTTAGAAGGGGTTTTAACCTTAAAAATCTGTTGGAAAGGCATAAGAATGAGCATCTAGGTATGAACAAGCGGGTACATAAAGGTATGCGTAAATGTGGGCATTGCACACAGTGTAAACACATTCAAGTGACTACTGACATCAATATTAATAACAAACACTGCACAATAAATGGCTCCTTTAATTGTGAGTCCAAAGCTGTACTATATGCAGCTTGCTGTCAGGTTTGTCCCTCATTTTATATAGGTAAGGCGAAATGGAAACTAAAACAAAGAATATCTGAGCATTGTTATGCTGTTAGTAAAGGTGATGTTAACAATGCTCTTGCTCGGCATATTTTACAATTTCCAACACATGAGTTTTTATTTTTGGTTGTACACCAAACACTTTTAGACCTGAGAGGGGGGCCTTGGCAACTTTTATTAGAACAAAATGAGTTGTATTGGCAAATCAAAACAGCTGCATACATTTTCCCTGGTTTAAATGAATTTGTGTCTATTAAAAGCGTGTTAAAATTAAAAGCTTTAAATAGATAACATATTAATTTTGCATAAAAATTTTGAATTTGATACTGTACCTTTTTGTTGATTAAGTTTGAAACATAGTAACATTTACACAGTTTTATATATATAAAAATATGGACTTTGTTTTGGTCATATATTCAGTATTATTATGATCAGATTTTGGTCTTTAACCAGCATGCAATTAATTATTTATTTTTTACATATTACTATATATTTTTTATGTGTCTATATTTAGCTAAATATCTTAGTTCTTACAGTAAATTTATGTCATTATCACATATTATACATTTTCAGTTTTGCCCTAGTAGCATTTTAAAATGTGATTTTTTAGTATAACATTTACACATGTTATACATATATATTTAATGTTATTTATAAATTGAGTATTATGTACTTAACACTGTAACATTTTAGAGCAGGTTTCATATTGTTTAAATATTGTACTTTTATCTGGTTTTATTTTTATTGGTTGATTGAATGACTAATTGATAATTAACTACAAGCTATATAAGCATCAGTTTTATGTTGTTCTGGGTCTGAAGAAGGTGGAATATTTTTACCACTGAAAGCGCTTACCATATTAAAGTTTTTAGTTGCTTTAGCATTACGTTATTTGTATTTGCTTATTTCATCTTTCTCCTACCATTCAACTTGTTTTTCTTTTGATTTTTAGTAGTTTTTTGGTTTTCTTGGTTTTTTAACGGTGCATGTGGACATAGGTGTATTTGTTAATCTGCAATTGCTATCTACAGATGTATGGCCATATATACCTATATAGATATATTTATCTTCTAACAGATATATAAGTATATGTGCATAGATAGTTATATATATGTATATAGTGTTAGTAAAACAGTATATATATTTATAATATATGTATACCTATACATATATGGGTATGTTGTATCTGTTAAGGTTGCAATATAGTTACACACGCAGACATCTAGATGTTGGTATACATTCTCTGTACTGTTGCATGACAGGACAGGCTGATATGTTTCTGAAACATTGAACATCTCTGTATCTGTCATGGGTTAATGGTACATCACTTTGTCTAGGGTATGCAGGGTCCTTGGTTTGAGCCTTACAAGAGCTGTTTATTTTATTGCTGGACAGAACATGGCCCATTAGATAGAGAGTGATTAAGGCACCTTAAAGCAGTTGTAAACAGGTTTGCGCGGGTTTGCACGGAGCTAAGCACTGCCTACACAGGTTAAGGAATTTAGAAGCTAACTGAGTGTATGAAAACATAACCAGAGGTTAGCAGTGCTTACCATCGCACAAACCTGTGCAAACCCACTTACAACTGCTTTAAAATGTCTTACTCACTGTGTATCCAGCTGGCTGTGTTCTGACCAGCAACAAAATAAACAGCTCCTGCAAGGTTCGAAACCAGGACCCTGCACACCATACACAAAGTGATTTACCAGTAATCCATGGCAGATATGCATAATTATGATGTTTTCACATACATATCATCCAGCCCAGGTATATAACACTACAGGGAACGTATTCCACCATGTAGATGCATTTGTGTGTGTATATATATTCCTCTTTAAGTGTATATAACATATCTATACATGTAGATATAGGTATAGAAATATATATATATATATATATATATATATATATATATATATATATATATATCTATATATATATATATATATATATATATATATATATATATATATATATATACCAATAAATACATATATACATAGATACGCATACATCCTTAGATATATATGTATATATCCACGTCCACATATATACAGCACTAGGAATGCATATATGTCAGCATATATATATGGCTCACCTTTCAAAGGGAAAAATCCATGTGTCCATAAGCTGTAAGGCCAAAAGTATATTCTCAACATTACACAATCTTGCAATACATGCATCGAATGTGCAATGAGCGAATGTCACTATACATTCGCTCATGACAGATTAGGCAATTTGGTTGCGGATGCCACGATAGTGGGGTTGGGGAATAATTTCCTAACCCCACTGTACTGCAAAATAGGAGTTAGTATATCACAGTAGGGGGGTTGTGGGGGGCCCAGCCCTCAGAGGGGGTTGCAGGGGGGCATGCTCCCTGGAATTATGATATGTATTCCACCTTGCAGTTTGAGAGTCAGCGAAGGTGCCTTTAAAAATGCAGTGTTTTTAACTGTGGTGCAGTAAGAAATGACGGGTTAGTCCTTTTGGTTTGCAGAAATGGCCATTTGAAGGAATGATTGTCTCCCTGTCAAAGGTGAACACATATATATCAATATAGGTATATATGGACACACATCTGTAGATTGAACTGGGAACGTAACCACAACATATATGTCCACATGAACCACTGATGGGTTTGAGAGACCCAACCCACATACATCTGGCACGGATAGGTATACCCCCCAGCCAAACATGTCTGGCCTGCAATACAATACCAACCTTAGTAGATACCATAAGCAGGACCCTACATGACAAGGGCAGTACATGTTAACAGTACTCCATCTCACCTTTAGGATGTCAGGCTGGCATTACTAACATATCATGCAGTACAGTTAAGTGACGTGTCATGCTTGGGGGAACCCCCTGCACAGGTGCAGTAAGTAGCTGGGATCTGTCATATGATCCAATAACCCTACACCTGACAATGGATTCATCAATGTTGGCAGGGATGACCACAAATCCACCATGCCAGCTGGGAACTACCACCTAGTAGCCTGATGACTCTGGTCTGCAGGGACATGGACATATCAACAATGAACCCATGGGCAATATCACTGGTAATCTCAACAAATGGGACCCCACCAATATTGGACTTGTCAAAAGAAGAGAACGCAACCTGAACCTGGTATACCTCCTTTACCCAATCATGAAAGATGTAGATGAGGGTTTGGAGGTGCACAATGTCTATGGAGATCACAACAGGCTTTTGTACACCATCCCACATGTAGAAATGTGTGTATTTGTTAGGGGCTCTATCTCCGTTCACAGAATATGTTTCCACCAGGACTGCTTGGCATATGTCAACATTCCACAGGTGCCATCCCATGGACATACAGTCCTTCACAGGTCATAGATGTGTCAGTGCCCTCCTCCACACTGTTGAGGTATACAGCATTACTGGGATTGCTATTACTCACTGGTTGTGGCTGTTGTGGACACAACCACCATTATTGCAGTTACTGTTGCGTCTATCCCCCCCACATAGCTGTCTGTAATACTGTACAGTGTATGTAATCAGGTTGTTAGTTGTTGTTTACACCATTCACATTAGCTGAGTGTCTCACACCCTCCTAAGGGTAGGCCTATGCCACCAGTATTGGCACACACATGTTACTTAGGTGAGGATCGCAGTAGAGTGGGGAGAGGGACATACACTCTGCTGTTAGCATGTTCAGTGTCATCCACATTGCAGACTGCATATATAGCACTGTGTGGTTGTGCCTATCCTGTCTTGGTGGGATTACATGTGCAACAGATGTGTTACCTGCACTGGGACTTACATCTATGTGTACAGTCTTGTACCTGTACTGCATTCAAACCAAAGGCACTGTGTGTTGTACCCAGCCATGGCATGTGTACCACCCAATGCACTTACTGGTGTCCACTGTAGAAGGCCTGCTGACACCACTACACCCATCAGCCATTTGGAACATGGACAAACACAACACAATCAGAATAGATACTGGTAACAACAATACAACATTGTTAATTACAGCTATGATGCATCATGGCTGCACAGCTACACCTTCCAAGATATTGGCATTTCACTTTACTGCTGACAACGTGCTACACATCATTCCATTGCTACACTGTTGTACAGTCACCCTGTGCATCAGCACCGTGTTAGCCTGTCCCTGCATCGATGTTATGGATGTCAGGGAGTGGCACAGGTATCATCATATGCACAGGGTGTGTTGTTGGTTTGCCAGAGGCCCAGGATGAGCCATACAATTGACAACATGTGTGTGTGTGTTTGTGTGTGTGTGTGTGTGTGTGTGTGTGTGTGTGTGTGTGTGTGTGTGTGTGTGTGTGTGTGTGTATGTGAGGGCTGAGTACTGTTATGGGCCACTGGTGATGTCCTGTGTGCAGGTATGTGGTTGCCGTACATTCGTTGTTTATGTGTGTGTGTCTGCATGCACACAATTTCTCCATGTGGCTGCCCTATACAAGGAATTGTGAGACAGCTGCAGACTGTACCTGGCAGGGTTTGCAGTTCGCTGTCTCCAGTCATGGACATGGGACCTGTGCCTGGCAGGGGTGCTACAGGCAGTATCAGGTACAAAGCCAGACTGAGTACTGTCTCCTGAGTTTGTCAGATGTCCACTGGATCCAGGTCCCTTCTGGGACTGGCCAGGGCCACATGCACGTGGTCTGCTATGATGGTCTGTGGACAGCCCCCCCCCCACAGTGCTGGGGCTGGTACTGCCACTACGGGAGCATCTGTGACTGGTTGGACACCCACAATGACCTCCAGATGCTGGTGTTGCTGGCATACATCCACATGGCCATCGCAACCATCCCGCCCTGTCCTGACGCATGGACATGACATTGTGGATGAGATCCAATGTCTCACCCCACCGTCTATCCATAACCTCTATGTAATTATGCATGGCACCTGCTAGGTCATGGATGCTGCCAGTTACAGAGGTGTAATGAGCCCTCTGCACCCTTAGAACCTGCCTGGTGTACCGTTCCATTCATGCCTGTGCCTCCATGACAGTCTGGAACATGCGTGTGGTTGAAATAGATGTGGCACGTCTGCCAGGGACATGATGACCAGCAGTACTCCAACGAGCACCCCTAAACATTTGCCTATGTGATACCCCACCAGACATCTGGCTATGGCTGCTGTGTCCTGACACGTGTGCCATAGATACCACACTGTCCTGGCCAATGCCAACCGTAGGCTGTCCCTCAGCTAAGGCCAACAGTGATGAGGTATGTAGAGGCAGTGTGACTGTGTGCGTGGATGGGGTGGATACGTGTGGGTTGTCAACTGGTGGCCCAGCAGCAGCCCCTACCAACCCTTCTTGTGCCTCAACACACCTATCCTCATGGTGACTATCAATATCAGTGACATCATATTCCCTGTGGGGGGGGACCCTGCCCCACCTCGCCACCTGTAAGGGGAAAACAAGGAACAGACTGTAAGACCTGTACAACACTGCTAAACAGTACACACACACACACACACACACACACACACACACACACACACACACACACACACACGTGTGCAGACATGGCCAAACACACAGACATACACACATGCGGTCGACATACATGGCAACCCATACACTCCACCAGACAGCACCTACAGACAGCTCCTGCACCCCCATAACACACACAATAGCAGGTGATGGTGCACTACAGTATCACAAACATACCTGTAATTACACACATGTCAGCATTCAGGACATGTGGCACTCAACAGCATGCAGTGCAACTGTAGTCAATCCCCGTTACCAACATTATACATGACTGTGATCCTTGGTTTCTGTATGCAGGTGATGGCCCTCCCCCTGGAACTCACTGCACCCCTGTCCACAGCATTGCTGTGCATCTGCTCAGCACCCTGTCATGTACTGTGCACCATACCTCATGGCTGTATACACCATTGCAGGATATGTATCTGTGCATCAGTTGTGTTTCCATTGCTGCTCACACCCTCTGTGTGTTTCTGGATCACATGTGGACACGTGTTTAGCGAATGCTTGATGTGTGTTCACATATGTCATCATCAGTAGTGCATGTATGAGTGACAGACTACCATTAGACTGACCACAGACACAATGTACTGTACCTATGGTGAGTGTAGAGACCATTATTAACCATGATTGAGCTCTGGCTGATGTCGCTTGTGGTACACATAGGTTCATAAGTGAGTACTGGTCTATTGGTCCTGGGGCTTGCATAAGCCTAGCCACAGGGGTTCCCAGCCATGTACCACCCACTAATGTTATTCCCCCATGCATGACCCTGTCGGGATGAGGCACATACATACTACCCAGGGTGAATTCCCCATATCCCATCCTATTGCCAAGTGTTTCTGTAAAGAGAGCCAATGAGTTGCATTGCCTTGACATGTATGAGTAGCCCGTTCAAGAGTGTGGGGATTCCCCAGGACAGGGCCCTATTCCTCCAGTATTTTCTATGTAATGTTTTGATGAGGTTTAGGACCCTGGAGCATGTGGTAGCAGAGGGAGTAGGATGTCTTTATATGTTGCATGTTCAACTGCTCTGTGTATGACATAGCTGTGTATGTTGGGCAGATGTCAGCTGTGCTTGGGCAATGTGCACTGGAGTGTAGCCACAGTTTTCTGAGATGGACTGTGTATTGCATGTGTTTGAGGCTGGTAATCCCGTTAGTGAGGGGTGTGCACATATACAGCATGCATTATGGGTAGGTGTGTTAGATGTGTACTTGGCCAACACATTGACTATGACATGCACAGTGAATTGCCAAGCATAACCTTAAACCATACTCACCAGCATCCTGCCGCTGCCTTGCTGGTATCCCAGAAGTACCTACATTGAGATGGGATAGAGTTGATGTCAGTGGCTGCAGCTATGGCATTGCTACAGGGTGGTTGCAATTTTACAATACAACAACAGCTGAAGTCCACAGTACTACAGATTATGCATTATGGCTTATCGGTACTACACAGCAACATACCCCACATCTCATATATGCATGATCTACCTGTACAGATGCATAAACTACAGTGGTCAACTGATATGCCCTGAAATCTTACCTGCATGCTTCATGTCTGGTGTGTGTGTGTAGCACCCACCTCCATGACTTTATAAGTCTGCAGCTCTTGTGGGTTGGCAGGTGTTACCAGGTTCATGAGCAGCTCCTCCACTCTGGTGAGGGGGGATGGATGTTATGGCCCCCCTTTTTGCAAGGTGGTCACCCCGCATGGCAGCAGCTTGGCGATGTACTTAGCAGAGCAGGTCACTACAATGGTGATGGACCTGCTCATAAGTATGTCTATGCATCCCCACCTCATTCACCCTGTGGACCACATAATTCCACATGGCTGTTCTCTTCTGCTGGTCCTGGCCTGTCTGTTAGAACAGCAGCTGGTAATTGTGGATGATGCTGGTGATTATAATCTCCTCCTCAGTGACACTGTAGGTGGGATTCCTCAGGTGTGCCATACTCCCTGAAAGAAGTAATGATGGAAATATGTCTGAGCAACTCATATGTCAAGTTTACCATAATACAATACATATATCAGTCTCCCACTATCATATCACCTCCAACATAATGTTCACACTACGCTAGTGGTATGTGTCTGGTATGTGTACCATTGGGTCATATATTGTACTGTGCAACACTTTCTGCTATGTGTTTATAGGCATGATCCCTGTGGGGACACTAGAGTTGCTGGGCTGTTACAGGGTGTTTCACCTGCATGCCATTGTCACTGCCACTATGTTTCCACATATGCATGTGGTAGGCCTGTTATGTGATTGCTACACATCTGCCATTCTGTGATATTGGGGATATCTATGCATGCTGTTGGACATGATCTAGGATTGTGTGGACTATTACAGCCCACATATATTCCATGACAGTTACACACCAGTATGTGTAGGGGTTATTTGCCAGCAGGAACACCACTCCAACCTAATGTGCACATGTTACCAGTCCACATCACATCTGTGCCCCACCAAGGAACCTCATAATCTACTGTTCCATCACTACCTTCATGTGGAACCACCTCAGGGGATGGTGCACCCCCCCATGGAGCACACACAGACGTGTCTGTCACCCAGTTATGTCGAGGGTATTGTGCATAGAGAGCTCCACAGAGACATGGGGTATGTGCTACATCACCTGAAGACATGCAGTACACATACATACGGTTCGACATGCATGTCCCTCCTGCCCAGCCCACAGCCCAGGCACCTTTATGTCCATGTAGATGCTGTCATGACTGTCCATGGGTGGGCACCATGTTCCCTTTATTCCCATATGGGGGCTCAATGGCCTCCACATTCCAAATATAACTACCCGTCCACAGTGTGTAACCACCACATGTGTCATATACCAGCCCTGTATGCTGTCTTGTTTGTCACCCAACCAGACCTACATACCAATATGTGCCTAGTACCCTTCACCAACATATATATCCCACCATCTCATATAATTGCAGTTTTTTCCCAACATGGGTTACACACTCCACTCCACACTCCATCTTGCAGCCATGTACGGGTGTGTAGGTATGTTGTGTATTGATGATGTATGATGTTCTCTCACATGTCATGGCAGGGGACATGTATTGACATATATAAATATATATATATATATATATATATATGTATATATATATATATATATATATATATATATATATATATATATATATATATATATATATCTGTATGGGTCTACCTGATAACACTGACACGCCAAAACACAGACAACTAAATAACTGACACGACAAAACCGAAAGTTCAAAAACATGAAACTTCACATGCCCGACAAACCACCATCCCGGCAATCAACAAAACAATTAACTTTCCCGAAAAACACACACACAACACAAGCACACCAAAAACCTTACAAACCTACACAAAACCTTACATACACAACTGTATATGCACTAACCTTAACCCAAACCCTAACCCTAAGGTCCGTCACTATCGCACACTTACCTTACCCGCACCCTAACCATAACTCATTTAATTTGCCCCTAACCCTTAAGTCTGTCACTATCACACACTTACCTTACCCATACCCTAACCCTAATGCACTTAATCTGCTCCTAACCCTTAAGTCCGTCACTATTGCACACTTAACTTACCCGCACCCTAAGCCTAACTCACTTAACCCACCCCTAAGCCTAATGTCCATCACTATCACATACTTACCTCACCCGCACCCTACCCTAACATCCGTCACTATCACACACTTACCTTACCCACACACTGACCCTAACGTCTGTCCCTATCGCACACTTACCTTAACATGTCAGTGTTCTCAGCATTGGGATTCTCAACTGTCGGTCTTCTCTGTTGTTGATCTTCCGGTGTCAGTTATTTCATTGTCATTCTTCTCAGCTTTCGGCATAATCAGGTAGACCCATATATATGTATATATATATATATATATATATATATATATATATATAGATAGATATATAGATATATATATATATATATATATATATATATATATATATATATATATATATGTATATATATATATATGTATGTGTATGTATGTCTACATATACACATATATATATATATATATATATATATATATATATATATATCTATATATGTATATCTATATCTGTCTGTATACATACATATATATACATATATATATATATATATATATATATATATATATATATATATATATATATACACATATGTGCATATATGTGTAGATATCATTTTGTGTTGTTTATAAACCTATATAAATGTATAACTGTCCGAGGTTCTGTACAAATACACAGCTGTGAATATGTATCACACATATATGTATCTATATGTGGGGTGCATACAAACATCTGCACCACACTCATGTACCCTCTTTACTTCACAGCTGAACTTTTCTGCCTTTCTGCAACATAGACAGGTGTCACATGTGAACACAGACTAACATTAGGGGAGTATATATGGTGACAAACGTTAGATAAGCATATTATACTGCTATGGCAGTTGGGCATGCTATGCTGCACTTTAACATAACTGTCCTGTAGGTGGTGTGGTTTCTCACCCATGTGTGTATCATGGCAGTATTAATACCCCCACCAGCCATTGGCCACAGTAATTTACAGAACACAAATATCATGAGTCACATCTTTGCCATTCACTGCTGGTCTGCACATTTGACACGTATGTCCCACTGCCCATCGGGACTGACACTACTGCCCAGTGCAGTTGTTGAGCACAACATCATTACAGGAACAAGTACAGATGGCACATATACATCCTGTCACAGTATACATCCTATTATTGTATGCCATATACTACATGCCAGTAAATGCATATCTGTTTCACATACCTACTGTGTTGTTTCCACTGTAACACAACCCTGAGCTTTGTGAAATTTCTTGAAGTTTTTTTTTCCTCTCTGTCTCTCTCTCTCTCTCTCAGTCTCTCCAGTAGAGTGATTGAGCTGGTTTGAATAGATTGCAGCATGCTTTTGTTGGTATTGCACATGATCAGGTGGTGGCCTCTGCACCAGTCAGTGTCCACCAGTTGCTAACTGCATGCAGCCTGCTGTGCAGTACTTTAGATAACCACTGTCATGGCAACCCTGTACTATAAATTTCTGCCTTTTGTGGGTGTTGTCCCTTCACCTTCACAGTATGGATGACATCCTTCCTGTGTGTGGACATCAGTGTTACAGACAGCAGGTAGCAATACCTCATACAGCAGAACCTGCAGACACAGGCCAAATCCACATTTGGGTAAGGTTCCAGACCTACAGACAGTGTGAGTAGTGTTGTTGTGTGCAATGTATCTTGCTGTTCTTACAGGGCTTCTGTGTACATGGTACATTTTCATGGAATGTTGTCTGTCTGCATAGATCTCAACTGTGGGCCTATCCATATGATACCAGGGGAATTGGCTGTTAGGTTTTGTCTGTGCACCACACAGGTATTGTCCCAGATATATCTGTGGCATTCTGTCTGTTGAGTGCTATCAATACATGGCTACATCCATTTGTATTCCAATGTCATATCCCTGCATAAGGGTATGCTGCAACGAATCCTGTAACACCAGCAATTTCCAGGGTGTGTAACAGCAATAATGCAAATATGGCCCTGTGTTCCTGCCTCTGTCCTCCACGTATATGCCAGCCTTTGTCCTGCTGTGATACAGGAAGGGTTTTTAGGTAATGGTCTATCATTATTTACCACTAGCATTACTGCTATCATCCCGGTCATGTCATCAACTTCCACGCCAACTGTTGGGCCAAGTCCATATATATGGGGGCAACAGCTGGAGAACACATATGTGCCCTTGTACATTCCAGAGGCAAGTGTATGGTACACAGTGTTCCTTGCCCTTGTACAGCCTTTTATGGGGTGGGGGGGTTTCTATGTCATTAACCTAGGCTATGGCACCTTTTCAGGGATATAACTGTTAAGGCGAGGGTCATTCAGTGTGATAGTGAGATGTTAGGTTAAGCAATGTTATGTACAAGATACTCTGACATTAACACAAGTGCTACTTTCCCCCTAGGGCTTGACTACAGGGTGTAATTGGAGGCTGCTGAACTACATCTGTAATTGTTGATTGTTACGTATCCTGAAGGCAAATCCTGTTTCTACTGTTGTACTAATTGAAGGCCTTGGCCTGGACAGCATAGTACGGTATATATACACATTGCTTGCATCTACTCTTTTGTGTGGGCCTTGCATTAATGACTCATTACATATTTCAAACCTTATGTGGTGTCAGTACTGGCATACATTATTGTATAGTACAGGAATAAAGGTTATCTGTGTATGCATACCTGTGTGCCGTGCCATGTCCTTTGAATTGTGGGTGGGTATATGTTTAATGTCAGTATTCTCATTTGTGGGAATGGTTGCCACACTACACATTTCACAGGTGCCAGTTGAAGGGCTTGTGGTTGAGCGATATACTTTGCACCCAGTACTTCCACACTACCTCTTCTTATGTATGGCTACTGATACCTTTTGTGTGTGTATATGTGTATATACCTATATATCTCATATGGCTATATCTATTTATAGGTATCTATAGATATATGCATCTGTGTATATATATATATATATATATATATATATATATATATATATATATATATATATACATATACATACCTATGAACATATGTATGTATCTATATACAATTGATGTTATATGATTATTTGTGAGTCATACATTCATGTACATATCTACATATAGCTGTCTATCTGTCTGCATTTACAGATATATATCTGTCCATATGTCCATGCATGTCCAGCTCATATTTTGGCCTGTTCCTTATTCACTTGGCAATTGTCATGGATGATCGCAGCATTGAAGTCAGTAACTAGTGGCAACACGTTTGCATTTCAGACTTCATCTCCTTTTACATATGTGTTCTAATACATATAACTGTGTAACTAGCAACATTTTAAGTGTATTAGAGCATTAGTTGACATATATCCCTATTTGTACCCACAGTGTGGCATACTTTGTCCCGACTTCTTGCATTAACAGGTTATGTGGTGTGATTATAATGCATTTCCTGTACTGTTGACTGATTGTGCTGCATGATATGTTTGTGAAAACTTTAGGTTATGTATATTTGCAATGGTTTATTGGTAAATCACTTTGTGTATGAAGTGCAGGATCCTGGGTTTGAGCCTTGGAGAGCAGTTTATTTTGTTGCTGGGCAGAACAAGGAACATTTGCTACAGAGTGATTAATGCACTTTTAAGCGGGTTTGCATGCGTTTACATAACGGTAAGCACTGCCAACCACTGGTTATATTTTCTTACAGTCATTACCTTCGAATTTCTCAACCTGTGTAGGCATAGCTTACCCCCTCGCAAACCCGCTTACTGCTGCGTAACAGTGCTTACTGCTGCTTACCTTCACACTAATTCCTTTAAAAGAAAAGAAAAAGGGGTTGATAGGACAGTGGCGAAAAATGGGGCACAAAGAGGGAAAGACAATAGGGAAAACAGCTAGGCATGTGCAGGAAGAGTATAGGAACAGTCCGTAGCTGCCCATTTCTTCTACAGCAACAGCTGTGCATATACACCATATTTGCAGGTGCATTTGGACCCTCAAACCCCTGGGAGAGGGGTGAGGACAACATATATATTCATTGTGAGGCCAATTAGACCAGATTACATGTGTCCAGTAGGCACATGTGTGAAATGGACAGCTATGTATGGGGTGAGATTTTTTTGTGGGAATATATTGCCTTTTTTTTTCAGGTGAGAGTGGGATGTTGGGGAGGGGTAGTAGGTATATTTGGGGAGGTAGATTGGGTAGGTTAACAGACAAAACACACAAGACGCATACAGGGCTGGTATATAACACATGCGGGGGGGGTAAACACCTTGGATGGGGAGGGGAAGTCACAAGCCCATGAGCCCCCAACTGGAAACAGTAGGACTGAGGTCCCCACCCATGAGCAGTCACCACTGCACCTTCACGGCCCTGAAGGCGGCTGTGCTGGGGGCTGTGTAGAAGGGGCAGGCTCACCCTCTAATAGTGTCACTTGGCCCTCAAGCTGACGGAGCCGGTCCCGATACTCCAGATCGAGCTCCTTATGCACCACAGCCCAGACTTGTTGACGGGTGACAGGTTCTCCTCTCCCCCACTCCAAGGAGGGGCAAGCCCAATCCCCTGCAGCAGTTCCACCCAAAGGTGGCACAGGGCCCATGGAGGAGGAGGTCCCAGGCTGGGCCCCAGATGTGCTGGTGCCCGGTGCCATGGCCAGCTGAGGTAGGACAGGTGGGTTCGCTGGGACTGGCCTTCCCATATGAGCTGTGTTGTCACAGATTTATGACAGATATGGGTTAGTAACAGTCAACAACATTCAGGATTAGTTATAACAGCATGCATAGGTATTCCCATTAACCCAACACACCAGATTTAACACAGTTGGAGAGCAAGAAGAACACATGCATATATGGAACAACAGTGGCCATTACAGGAGCATGCAGGTTTTACTGATGGCAACAGGCCACAAATATGGGTATATTTTCACATGGGACATGCATAGAAACAAATGTGAATATTTATAAACCATTAGGACATATGTCCCAACAAAAGTTTGGAGTGTACACATACCAGTTGAGGAGTGTCATTGGGTTATTATGCACATATGGTAGGGGTTAGAGAGAGAGTTCAGTTAACAACTAAAATATCCTTGTAGTTTTCACAAGATTCTTAGTCACTGCAGTGGTCTTTCCCTTACATGTTTTATTACATTACACAATGGCTTTATATTGTACGCTGGTATGTTTATAAATTATTATATGCATGACCTGTGTCTTACATACAGGCATGACAGGCTGCAGGTGTTAATGAAACATATGTTGAGAATTGCTGTCATACACTTTGGGTGAAGTGCTAGAATGACAGGTTTGTTTCCATATACATTTTCTGACTATATACACATTTGAATATCAGTTATATGTCATTGACAGCTGCCTACAATTCTTGGAACATCACACTGGATTTTCAGGGGGAACAGGGTACCAAGCTGGTGATATGGGCCATTTATCTGGACATGTTGTAGACTGGAACAGTTGTTGGGTATGTATATGCATACAACTTACATTTTGAACATTCTAGCAACGTCTGCACTGTTTTGGGTGTACATATGCATACAGCTTTCTATATGAACATTGTATCAAATTCTGTACAGTTGTGGGGTATGATTATGCATACAACTTAGTAGCACTCCCAGGATTCAAAGCTCTGCTATGTGTGACAAAATATTATAGCTAACATCACAGTACACTGTGCTATCAGGGAATTGATGTAAAGCTTTCAACTGTATTCTAAGTCTCCCTAACTTGTACAATTTAACTGACCTCTTGGCACTTCCAACATTGTTATGCAGGACTTCATGCCCATTTTATCTGCATACCACATTATGGTGACACTGCTTAAGATACAACATTACTATTTATAGTATGGAACGGATCCCTAACATAAAAGAGAAGAGTAAACAGAAGCACTCCAGGGGTTTTACCTTTATTCACAGGCTATTACACATTTATTTCTACTGGTACAAAACTTTCTAAGGCTCTTATATTTATTTGTTATGACAGTACATGCAGACTGATTACTAACCTGCCTTGCGATGCAGCCTTTGCAGCCTAGCATCATGGGCTTGCTGGTTTGCAGCCCACTCATCTGCAGCTGTCAGAGAAATGCAGTGACATTTAGCCATACCTATCCATAGTATACACAAGCTAGGCAATTATTTAATACTTAGTAGAATGAGTACTTACTCAGTCCTGGGGAATTGGGCATCTTGCCGAGACTCCTGGATCCACTGTTCCAGTACATCCCCCCTCCACCACTTCAGGTCTGCATGGTGGTGCCTGACCTGCTCACCAGTCCGGGGGATATCTGTGGCACTGGTGAGATCACAGGCGAGACTGTCCCAGGCCTACGTTTTATACTGTGAGCCCTGGTACTAGCCTTGCAGTAGTCTCTGATCATGGTGTTTTACCAGGAGCCATACCATGATTTCTGACACCTGGATGCACCAGTACTGCACTCTAAATTGAGTGCCTTCATCCACACCAGCCATTCTGCCTGCAGTAGGAAGCTGCAACCAGTTATGGGTAGTATTCCCACCTGTGGGGTTTAAATATGGCCATTTTCCCACACTTCTTCATGATTGGCCAGTTTTGAAAAGGCTAAGCTATGGGCAGACCTGCTTACATGAGGTTGGCACTGTTTAAAGAGGTATACCACTAGGCAGATTGAATTGGCTCACTTACACATTACTTACACTTACTAACTTGAGCTGTGCTGCGGCTAGCATTGTTTAATAGTTAATTAGCACTATATTTGCCATTTGGCAATGATTTATTCTTCATTACAGGTAATATATAGGTTCATAGGTTCATAGGTTTATAGGCTTACACTAGGCTATCTGCCCTAGGGCATGTATAAGCCTAGCCAGAGTGTGTTTTGCTTTCACCACCCTTTTAGATTAGTTGACTGTGCCTCTGTATAGTAGGTCACAGAAGATAGCCCTTTTGAGGTTAGTTTACTGTGCCTCTGTCTAGTAGGGACACAGAAGAGATCCCAGAGGTAAACCTACGATCTCCCATCCACTCGTCAAGATTTCTCTTGAAGAGGGTCATTGAGGGACTCTGCCTAACATGGATTGGGATTTTGTTCCAGAGTGAGGGGAACCTCTGGAATATGAATCTGTCCCTCCAGCATGTCCTATTTATTTCTGTGCTGAGGTTTAAGACCCTGGAGTGTGTAGCTCTAAGGGATTTGGATTTCCTGAGTTGGAGCATGTCCATTAATTCTGGGTTGGACATGGCTTTATATGTCAGGCACAGATCGCCTCTGAGTAGGCGGTAAGCAACTGAGTAGAGCTAGAGTTTCTTTAGCCTAACTGCGTAGGGCATCTGTTTGAGTCGCTTGATCCTCTTGGCGAGGTACATTTGGGGTCTTTCCAGTTGCTGCAGGTGTTGGTAAGGTACATCCCAAATGGGGCATTGTATTCAATTATGGGCCTGATGAGTGATGAGTAGAGGGGCACAATGACCTCTTTTGATCTAGATGTGAACCCTTTCGTGATAAGGTGGGCTATATAGAAGGTCTTTCTAACCACTTTGGCAACGTGTTTGTCCAAGGAGAGATTGCTATCTACTTGGGTCCCCAAATCCCTAATTACTTCTTCCGTACTTAATGGATTACCACCTATGTGGTAATTTGTGGGCACTTTGTTTTTCCCAAAGGGGATGACTATGCACTTTTTGGCATTTAGCTTTAGGCCATGGCTCTGGCACCAGTTATCCGTCTCTGTGAGACCCTTTTGGAGGATGCTTGTGTCAGTCGGCGAGTTGATTATGGCACCCAGTTTGCAGTCATCTGTGAACTTGGTCAGCCATAGTCCTCCCGTGTTATCCTGTACCTCAGAGAAATATATACCAAACAAGAGAGTTCCCAGGACTGAGCCTTGTGGGATGCCACTTGTAACTGGTTTAGAGTCTGACATGGCACCTGCAATTCTGACCATGTGGGTTCTATCCCTGAGCCAGTTTGCAACCCATCTTGTGACATAGGGGTTGATATTTAAGCTGGTGAGCTTATTTATGATGCCCGAGTGGGGTATTGTGTCGAAGGCTTTTGCGAGGTCCAGGTAGGCTGTGTGGACTACCTTCCCTTCATCTATGGCCTTGGTGACTGTTTAAAAGAAGTCGACCAGGTTCAAGAGGCAAGATCTGCCCTTAACAAAGCCGAATTGTGTAGGATCCAGTGTTTGGAGGTTCCCAATGTCTTTGTTTATGAGTGTCATGATGATACGTTCCATAGCTTTGCAGACCAGGCTAGTCAGGCTTATAGAACGATAGTTTCCGGGGTCCATTGTGGCACCACCTTTGTGGAGTGGGACCAATGTTGCTGTACGCCGTTCCTTGGGTACATATCCTGTAGTAAGGCTGAGATTGAACAGTGACTTTATGTGAGGGTTCAGTTCTTCTTGGAGTTCGTGTAAGATACTGCCTGGGACACCGTCCAGTCCCATTGATGCTGTGTTTTTTGCTTTGGAGAGGGCAGCTCTCACCTGTGCATCTGTGATGTCAGGGAGGCTACACTGTGTTGGGATAGACATTTGCTCTTTTGGGAGGGGAGTTTGCACTGAACCTGTCTGCCAGGATGTTGGCAATGTCTGTGGGTTCAGTGTGTTTTTTGTCATTTTGAACTAACTCAGAGCATATCTGGGAGTTGCCACCCAGGTTTCTGACACAACTAAAGAAGGCCTTGTGATTATCTTTAGCGGCTTGTGCAATTTTTCTTTTGAAGCTGGCCTTATATGATTTTTATGAGGGATCGTAGTTTCTTGTTAGTACTGATCAAAGATACCCTCCCTTTTGGGATTTTGCTCTATCATGTAGTAGCTTCCTCCTTCTGTTGTATAGCTTATTTATGGCTGGGGTCCACCAGACAGGTCTCCTGCCATTGGAGGAGTGAGTCTAGGTTTTATTTGGGACAGCATGATCCATGCATTCCTGTAGGTGTCCATAGAATGCGTTTGTAAAGGATTCTGCGGTTTGGGCCATATTTTCCACTGGCCTGGGGGCTTTGAAGGATTCCACCTCATTTTGAGAAGTGTGAAGTTTGCTTTTGAGAAGTTCTTCACCGTGGTTTCCTTGGCTGGGGGTGGGGATGGGATATTGATGTCCAATGAGATTAATTTATGGTCAGATCTTACCAATGAGGGGTATGCCTCTGGTATGGAACATAGAGTCCCCATGTTGGTGACGATCCGGTCCAATATGTTTCCCCCTGTTGTGGGAGTGGTGACCAGTTGTTCCATAGCATTTGAGTTTATAAATTCTAGGAACCATTAGGTGAGGGTGTTGGGGCTTGAGTAGTGCTCCCAGTCTATGTTTGGGTTGTTGAAGTCACCCAATATAATGGTGTTTGGAGAGATCTTCATATTCTCCAGTGTTCTGTGTCTGGTATCCGTGATTCATGTGTACATACACTGTATGGGGACCTGGGGGCTTCCACACTTTATTACAATAACACCACCAATCTATTCTTACTGCAGTACTCCAGTTCACATATTTATGTTCTGTGGCAGGTTATCCAACATTGCACTGTACATAGAGTCAGTTCACATGTTTGGTTTGATTTTCCTGTGGTGAGGATTAGTTTGCTGATGCCTCATTCATATCTATTGCTATGATGGCTTGATGGTTAACTACTGTGACTATAGTGTGCAGGATTCTGAGTTTGAGCCTTGCAGAGGCAGTTTATTTTTTTGCTAGGCAGAACAAGGGCTTTGGATACAGTGTGATTAAGGTACTTTTGAGCAGTTGTAAGCGGGTTTGCACAGGAGTAAGCACTGCCTACACAGGTTAAGCAATGCAGAGGCTTACTGGGTGTAGGACACTGTAACCAGAAATTAGCAGTGCTTACCTTTGCGCAAACCTGCACCCATGGCCTTAAACTCACTTACTAGTGCTGACATATGCTTACTACTGCTTCTTGCTGCTTAACCTCACTACAGTTTTATGCATAATGATACTGACACCTCACATGTGCATTTCCTGCAGTACTCTAGGTCACATATGTATAATATATATATATATATATATATATATATATATATATATATATATATATATATGTTCTTTCATGGCAGCTGTACTCCAATATATATATATATATATATATATATATATATATATATATATATGTGTGTGTGTGTGTGTTATTCCATGGGTTATGCAACATACATATTACTCATTCCGTGCTTTGCCATGGGAAATGGTATGTCTCAGTTACCTTCCCGTTTCCCCCTCTCCTTTCTCACTTACATCCATGGGGTGGTCTCATTAGAATGGGTCCGTCCAACCCCAGCTCGCCTCAGCCCATAATGTTAACCATCATTTTCTCCACCCCTCCCTCCTCCACATCAATCATCCTTCCTACAGGTTCTATCAGAATCTCACCACACCACTACACATTGCCCACTCTCCACTTCTTGGGACCCATCATATAAGTTGTCTCACCCTATGGATCTTCAGAGTTCTCGCACATTCAGTCTGCGAACATACATATCCTTCTTTGCTTACCTGTAAGGCATAGTGTGTTACCCCAAGGACTCTTTTTGGCAGAATTTTTGGAGTTGTCCCGCTAGGGACAAACATGCGTTTGTTTAAGATTACATTTTGCGGGTTGACTCTGTTTCTCCCACTGGTAGTATCCTGCCAGTAGTCTGGGTAGCAGTGCTGTGCAATGCTTAGTGGTGGTTAATATTCGATTTGCATTATATTTGCCTTTTGGCATTGATTTCTTCTTCATTACATGTTATATATGTGTCTTGTATCCTTGATTCATGTACACATACACTGTATGGGATCCTGGGAACTTCAACACTTTATCGCAATAACACCTCACATCTGGCCTTACTGCAGTACTCCAGTTCACATATTTATGTTATGTAGCAGGGTATACCAGTTCACATGTTTGGTTTGATTTTCCTGTGGTGAGAATTAGTTTGCTGATACCTCATGCATATCTATTGCTATGATGGCTTAGTGATTAACTACTGTGACTATAGTGTACAGGGTCCTGAGTTTGAGCCTTGCAGAGACAGTTTATTTTGTTGCTGGGCAGAACATGGACCATTGGATCCAAAGTGATTAAGGCACTATAAAGCAGTTGTAAGCAGGTATGTGTGGGTTTGAATGATGGTAAGCACTGCTAACCTCCGCTTACAGTTTCTTACACTCAGCTTCTACTTTGCTTAATCTGTGTAGGCAATGCTTACCCCCATGCAAACACACTTACACATGCTTACTACTGCTTATTTGTGCTTAATTCTGCTTACTTGTGACTTATTCATTATGAGACTAACACTTCACTTGTGCATTTCATGCAGTACTCCATTTCTCATTTAAATGTTATTATGTAGGTAATATGGCAAAAAGATGTAAATATATGTTCATATACAGTTTTCACTTGGAAAATGACATGTGCTGCAGTGCCACCCAAACCAGGAATGCCTGTTCATTAGGCGGATGCTCTAACCACTGCACTATTGCTGTGCTGTGTCATTTGCATATATATTCCTTGTCATCTTCGTCAGCCTTTTCAGCTGCTTTAACTGTAGTTAAGCGATGGGCAAACCCGCACACCTACGGTTAGCTGTACTCGGTGTTTTAAAAAAAATAAATACAAGGGTTTCTTCATTTTATTTCACTGTACTGTTGCTGTTGAACACATGGGGACTGTTGGTGGAGATATGCGGACACCTATGAGCAGTTTCACTCATTTATTTACACTTTCTTCTGTTCTACTTTGCAGGGGCATGTTTATTCTGAGAGCTTTGCTCTCAGACACACCCTCTGCACTCATCCATGCTCAGTGTAGGATTCATTAACATGTATGGTGCGCTGCCATCCTCCTCTTAAATTGCCACTTACGTGCAGGACTAGTTTAATCCTGCACGGCAAATTAGTAAATTTGGGGGTGAGTGTTGGATGTGTTGGTGTTTGTGTATGTATGTTGTGTATTTGTGTGTGTCTGTGCATGAGCCACTGTAGAATGCAGTGGTGTGATTTTTTTTTTCATTATGTGTGATCTCGGAGTTGGTATATATAAGGAGGTGGGGGGTGCAGGGAGGCTTGCCGCCTACATTTTTGTATTGTAGGTGTGTGCCTGTGTGGTGTTTTGGTGTGTTTATTTGTTTTGTGGTGTGGGTGTTGTAGTTTGTGTGTGGTGTGGTGTGTGCTGTGTGTTCAGTGTTCTGGTTTCGGCTTTGTGAGTGTTGGTCTTGTGATGGTTTCAGTTTCATGGTCTCTAAATGCTGAAATTCGAGATTTCAGAAATTATATATATATATATATATATATATATATATATATATATATATATATATATATATTTCAGTGTATATATCTGTCTATACACACACATACAGCCACACATATATGGGTCCCCTACAGAAGACCGACAGCTCACAAAACCGACACCCACATCGCCGACACCAAAAGCTTGACACACAAAATACCGACAATGGGGAAACGGTAAGTCTCCATAGAGCGGAATGGAAATATTTCCATTCCTGCACTGCAGTGCGATCTCGGAGTTGCTATATTAAAGTTACAGGGGTGGGGGAGCAGAGACCCCCACGGGGGTGCAGGGCGGTGGAGACCCCCTGCTATCAGAATATCAGAAAGAAGGAAATGTTATTTTCCTTTTTTCTACAGTAGCACTGTTGTCGGTATTTCATGTGTCGGGCTTTTGGTGTCGGCGATGTGGGTGTCGGTGTTGTGAGCTGGCAGTCTTCTGTAGGGGATCCATATATATAGATATATATATATATATATAAATATATATATGTATACATATAAATATATATATATATATATATATATATATATATATATATATATATATATATATAAATATGTATATAGATATATACATATATATATATATATATATATATATATATATATATATATATATACATGTAATAAGTTGTCAAAAATTTAGTACAACTCATAGGAATTTAGCTTGTCATATTTACCAGCTTTTTTTCAGTGCAAGATCACTCTTCGGTGGGGATAGAAGAATTTTCCCTTCCCCACCCTTATTGTTGTCTTGGAGTTGGTATATATAATTAACAGGCAAGTTGGCAGTACAATATAAAATTGGTGCTGAAATGAAAAGTTTTGCTAGTTAGAGGTCAATAAGAAATAAGAAACATGGCAATTCTCATTTTAGACATATTTTAGGGGGTGCAAGAAAGCTTGCCCCTCAAAAAAATCAATTTTACTTTTTTGTTTTAGTTTTCAATTGGCTGCTGATCAACCATTTCTGTTCATTCAGTTTCTATTTCATATATTGGTAGCATTTTTGATATATAGAGATATGTCCATTTCACATATCTCTGTCTCCCTATAGATAAATATATATATATATATATATATATATATATATATATATATATATATATATATATAAATATATAAAATTATATTTAACTGCATGTATATGTGATTATATTTGGGTCTATATCACAAAATTGAAAAGACCAGAGAGTGAACAGCTTAAACATCGAAAATGCTGTTCATCAAAGTCGGTCTTGTGGGGTGCTGTGCCTCCCACAACCCCTGCTATATTGTACTTATTTCTTTGTTATGTACTTATTTCTTTGTTGCACTTGAAAAAAAGTTGCTGTTTGCATTTTTGCATTTAAGTTACCTGTAACACAGTTGCAGGCTACACACTCAAGCGCGCTAGCCTCCTCTGTGTATTTAAAGTATTTTAAGCTCTGCATTTCTGTTGTTTCTGAAAAAAAAAAACACACAAAAAAACACAAAAAAAATTCTTTATTTTCCTGCCTTTCTGAACTAGTCTAGTCCAGTTTTCAGGCTTTGCTGAATCCAGGACTGTGGTAAAGGTTCCTGTGTTGCCCATATCATACTTGGATAATTAGGTGGCTTCCTTGTTCACTGTGAGAGAGGGAACTCTGAGCAGCCTATCTATCCCTGTAGGAGTGGACCCAGCCCAGCAATTTGTAGGTCATTGGCCATTTTGGGTTAATTTCTATCCTTTTTGATCTCCCTGGTATAAAAAAACGCTTAGGGTGGGTTTGCACACCACACAGTGCTGTTTAGCTGTGGTTAAGCTATTCCAGGCTCCACGAAGTCTGCACTTCAGTTTTTCCCTTGAAACTTGAAACACTTCAACCCAGCACTACAAATAAGGCAGTTTAAGACCGCACTTACTAAAACTCACTAAAACTAGCACCAGCTTACAGCTTGCACTTCAGCCGTATACTCAGGAAGTATAAGGCTCTTTACTCATCCAATCTGCAATACAGTCCCAACCATCTGTTCAAGCATGTTCAAGGGACAGCTTCAGGTGTGCTCTCCAGTCCAGCTGGTAAATCTGGGCATCCTGAGGCAATGTTACAATTGCCTCATGTACACAGACATCCTCCTCCTCCTCCTCCCAACCGACACAAACATATGTGAGAGATGCAGCTACACAGCCAAACTGGAGGCTAAGCTCTCTCAACCCCCGACTGGATCAACCAGTCACAAGGAGAAGGGCAACACTAGCACCACATTACCAGACTCACATAGACCAGCCATAGCTGCACCAGAAAACAGCTCTCAGAAGCATGCAAAAACATACTCAGAGGCTCTAAATAAGAACCTGCCTAAACAACAGAGACCTCCTAAGCATACACCCAAGCAACCCCCATCCCACAACAGAAACCAGGTAACACATACGTCACAAGTCAGTGTGCCAAGCAAAAACAGCCCCTAAGGCTAAATAACACACCTAACACACTAGTAATCGGTGATTCTATCATCAGACACACAATACGTCCCACTCACTAGACTGAACAAGGAGAATGTTACCGTAAGCTGCCTGTCGGGCGCCAGAATCTGCCACATAGCACATGCACTCAGGTCACTCCACAACAAGTACAAATATGACTCTGTCGTACATGTTGGTGTAAATGACCTGAGACGTACCTCCCTGGACTGCATGAAAAGAGACATGGAGGAGCTCTCTGACCATGTAGCCCAGGCTGGTATGACTCTGACTCTGAGTAGCATCCTGCCCTCACCCAAAATGATGCCAGCATACGAAGAAAAAATGATCAGTTTCAACAACTGGTAAAACTACTGGTGTCATTTAAAGGGGATCCAGTACTTGTCAGCCTGGGACGACATGCTTGACAAGCCACGTTGCTTTGACAGAGACGGCTTGCACCTGTCGCCCCTGGACTTTTGAATACTGGCCAAGACTCTTGCCGCCCCAATGCTGCCTTTTGTAGGCAAGGCACAAAAGATGAACCCGCCTCCATAAGCAACAATGCTGCTCAACACCAGAAGTCTAAACCTCAAAATGCATGCACTCAAGGCTCTCCTTAGTATGGAAGAAATTGACATATGTGCAGTGACAGAAACCTGGTTCAAGGCTCCAGAGAGCACCCCAGCACTACCAGGCTATAACTCCTACCATACCTTTAGGTCCCAAAACCAGGACCGGAACACAAAAGGAGGGTTGTGTCCATATTCATCAAGAACACCCACACCTCCAGGTTAGTAGCACAGCATGCGGAATCTGAGACCATCCAAGTGCAATTGACAGCAGGTAAATTGACTGTTCAATTTATAGCTTGCTACAGATCTCCCACCTTGTCTCAGGACCCTCACGCAGCATTGCTGAGAACATTAGAAAGTATGAAGATTCTACCCAACACCATGCTACTGGGTGAATTCAACTATCCAAACATTGACTGGGAAAACTACTCAAGCTCAAACACCCTAGCCCAATGCTTCCTAGAGTTTATAAACTCAAACGCCCTTGAACAGCTGGTCACCACTCCCACAAGAGGTGACAACATACTGGACCTGGTCATCACCAACTTGGGGAACCTATGTTCTACACCTGAGGTAAACTCGTCATTGGTAAGATCAGATCACAAACTAATCACACTGAACATCCACATCCCGAACCCCCCCCCCCCAGTCAAGGAAATCAAGGTAAAAAACTTTAACTAGCAAGTCTAGACTAATACACGCGTTGTGGGCCTTTTTTCAAGAGAGCTCCGAAAGGGTGAGGGAAGTTTCAGAAGCATCCCCTAATACCTTTTAAATGGAAAATGGTTTTGACTGGATCACCCATTGGGCAGAATGGACTCTTTTGATTACAGTGTAGTGCATTCTATGAACACCTTCATAGAGGTTGCCATTGGGTTTTAACCCAGAACAACGAGCTATCCTTCCTAAGGAATAGGGCAGAATTTAACCAAGACCAACTCATGTTACCCAAAAAAGTAAGATTTTCTTGATCTAGGCACTTTTAGTCTGTCAGGTGGACTCACGGGAATCCCTGTATCTAAATAAACTTTACAGCAGAAGGATTGGTATGAAAACTTGTTTTTTTTCCTGCAGGAAGATAGACTTGTTATCTGGGAAGTTGTTTAAATCCCAAAATGAGCATTCTTTTGACCAACTCCAGTGCATTTAACATCAGTAAAAAACTGCGGTCCTGGCTGGTTTTAAAATCATCCAAGGGACCTCAGCTTGATTACAAAATAGCCAATGACTCCCCTAGAGGATAATACAAGGCCTTCATTTTTAACTATGTCAAGAGTCTATGCGCTCTGCTGCAAACTCTCAGGATATGCTCGATTGCCTTTGAAGTGGCATATAATGGCATCTAAATACACTGAACCAAGCCTAGTTCTATTACCAACATCTGGCTGACAAGTTCAGAATTGCAGGAAACTACCACCCCCAATTTGAATCCAACTGGGCAATTGTAAAGCCTTAGCTACCCACTACTTTTATCTGCCTAGTTAGACAATGTATTGGCTTGACCAGAAATATCTCAGACACATCAAGTATTAGCTCTTGAACAGCCTCCTTTGCATTCAAGGTACCTGCAAAAAACACAGCATCAATGGGATCCAGATGCTTAACATCGGCAGGTGGTGTGAAGCTTCGCTGTCATGCTGCAGGTGCTAATACTCCAAAATGAACTACAGTGCTAACCTCTGATCTCATAAATCACTGTTCAAACTATCAGCCTCTTTTCAACTGCAGGCTAAGGGCATGTACCCTAATTAAGAATGGCATCTGTGTACGAGGCAACAGTCGCTCACAACACTTTTCGCACAAAAGGTCTTGGGTGCGCAAAACATAACTGATTTGGCGACTCCTTTACGAGAGAACTATCAGCACCTACCAATAAGCATTAGCAATTGAGCAGCTTGCGGCCTCATTAAGCCATGGAATGCATTATCATGGAGCTCATTAACAGAGACATAAGCAGAACCTCCAGCCCTTTTAGGGACGTCCCACCACAGTTCCGGTCATTTTTGCATTTTAAAACAGAGGTGTTATCTTGCCAAACCACAGCCTGAACTTGGCCAGAGTGCGACTTCTGGGGTGAAGCGTAAGGGTCACCAAGGCCATAGATGAAGGGCCACCTTTATTTTGTGGGGTTTTTTTGCAGTCCTTGGGACAAACAGCATAGGAGGTTATTGGACCTGACACAGCTTTGTAAGGCCAGATTCCCAATGATTCACCATCCCCTCTATCTCCATTGAACAGGTCCATTCAGCTTACTATTAACTCATGTAGTCTTTAAAAATGTCAACCCCAAGAATTCAGATTCCAGTTTGTGATGCCCCAGGGTAAATTGCCTATGATCTTGAGACAAGTCTCAGACAGAACCCACATGGTAAAGAAGGCCTGGCTATTTACCAGAGTATGCCGCATCAAGTGTCATGGTAACCTCTAAATAAAAATGGGCTACAAATAAGTCATCCTGTGCAACGGGGAAGTCAAACACACTGTTACCGGGCTTAAGTTCCAGGGGTCAAACTAAGGTGACCTACCTCCTGTTTATATATCTCTCTCAGCGTACAAATTGAACACAACTGATGCAAAAAGCTTCCCGCAGAAAGGGGAACCTCTGTGGCTAATTTCCCAAGTTCACAGATGAGTTCGTGCGAACCAATTGTTGATGTTTTGCATCTATGGTAATTGACCCGCTCAAATGCTTGGCACTTCGACACAGTCCATCCTGCAGACAATGGTCAGATCATTGATTTTAGACAAACACCTGGTATTTGTCAAAGTCTACATACGGTTCCGCCTTTCTCTAGCTGAAATGCCTAGTATTTAGAGAAATGCATATTGTACATTCGACTCATTTGGCGGAGATTAGGAGAATGAAGTTGGGAACTTTCATACCACAAACTGAACCACATAGATGGGGAAATGTGTCCATCTATGGCTGAGGCACCTTACTCCTAAAACTCAGAAATGTCTGCCAGATTCACCTGATGAGAGAAATCCTGGGGTTTTACCAGTCTTTAAAAAGATAGCCCCTTATTTTGCTCTATCGCTTTGATTGCAACTTATTAAACGGTCCCAAAATGGTTTCTAAGACAGAATCCTTTTCCATACGGTGTATAGCACACCCCAAGTGAAAAGTCATTCAAAAGGGTTTCTCATTTGCAAAGATGCAAGGCATAGGTCCGAGTTGTACTTGCCCCTTGCTTTAATACCACTCCTCTCACATGCCTATCCCTTTAGACCTTTTCCAGTAATATAGCAAGTTGGCAGAAACAATAATGCTTTCCCTATTTGGGATGTACATCACTACGTAACTTTTGCTGCTTGCAACAACTAGCTGTAGGTGTCGCACTGTTGTGAAGACCAGAAGCAATTTATCGCTGTCCCCATTTGGAGGAAGTCAGGCGTACTTGAATCTCATCGAGATGCTTGCTTTTTAAACAATCAGTAGGACCCCATCTTCTGATGTTCTAATGGTTCATCTGCACTTTAAAAAGTCCAGCAAATCTTTCTCAGGAATTCGCAAATGGCTTTTAATCCAGATGGCTTGCTATTCCCTAAGCACTTTAAAGGACTTATCAGTCATTGCATTCTAGCCCTATTGAGACCCTATTAAATTGACAGTGCCATGTGCCACAAGCCCTGAACTACATGGACATGCTGGTTCAGTCCTCAACTTATGTATCTAATGAGATCCCTCAGAACCACTCGTTCCCTACGTGGGACTTTGCGAACCTATTTGCGTAGCCTAACATGGAAAGACATGCTGGAATAGTACTTCCTGTCATTTGCCAGCGGGTAATCATATAAAACACTAAACTGGAATGGATTACTCCCCCATAATGTCCCATTATGATTGTTAGCAGAAGCTCAGACTTTCTATGGCAAACTTGTACCTCTTCAAGAGCAACCCATTATGATGAGTGGATTTGCCGTTGGTCTAATCATACAAAGTTCTACAGCATCTCCCTGTGCGATCACTTCAGGAGCCCTGTGTTGATCTGGAGACTCATGGAACGCCCCATAGTATACGTGAGAAATCTACAATGGGGAGGCTATAAAAGCCATCACTCTGTGGCATCAAGGGCTTATAAATGCCCATGGGCATCAAGTTAGTGCACTTTATATGAAGGACTCCAAGTCAGTTACCAATGAACAGGATAAGCACTTAGCCCTAGCTACTACAAAGTGGGAGGTGGGATATAGGTCCAAATTTTCCGGTGACCAAGTTCAAACTAATGATCTGCATACTGTAGGATAAACCCCGCCTCTGTAATCTGAGATGGCATTTTCAATATTAAACGTTAGGTCACTTTGACTTCTGGTCCTGTCATGCAAGAAATTTAGGTGACGAGTAGGCAAACCTGTTATATCTCCCTCCATCATTCGTTGATTTCAGCGCCAGTAATTACGCATCCGCATGTACGCACTACTGCACATGGGTAAGGGCACATCTATTCAAAATGGTTCCCGCGAACCTAATATATAAAATAAAAAAAAATCATTTGACCAAGATCGGGGTGGCAATCTTTGCAACCAATATATATTATACGCCAAATGCTGGCACTGTTTTCAAAGATCGTGTCCTTTGGAAAAAACAGTGGGAATGCTCTGCACTGCCCTTTTAAAAATAGCCTTCATCCTATACTTTTTCACAGGTTTGCACTTCTGATGAAAAAAACATCAGGTACAACACAAAAGGGCATTGTAATGCTGTCATCTTACAATGAAGGACATATGATATTCAATAAAACAAGTCTTAATGGTTTTTCCCTTTCAGGGAAACTTGGCTAGCGATATACTGAATATACAGTGAACGCGATACTCTACCTACACGAGCGACTGTACAATACACATGCTTACTAGTTGTCGGGGTGACATGTCGAGCACTGATTCAGTCTGTACACAGCAGCGGAGCATTTTGCACAGCACACACGTGACACACACACTGCGCATCTGTATCTACACACTGCGTTCTGTTTTATATACCCAGTACACACACCTGATCCCGCGCGATTAGCCTCACAGATCAAAGCCCAGTGGGATTTGCTAGCTTGATGGTCCTGACATAACCAGATATTGCCTTTTGGTTTGCCTTGGGACACAATTTTAGCATTTTGTCACCATTTTTAGGAAATGAACTGTCAAGCATTCTTAAATGATTTTCAGTCATATGAACTGTCAGTCATATGAAAGGTTCGTTGACCTTAACCTATATATATATATATATATATATATATATATATATATATATATATATATATATATACATATATATATATATATCTATAACTCTATATGACTTTGACATATCTATGACAGGCGAATAATGTGTTGTCATACATTAGCGACTTTGCACCAAGAGGGGAATGCTGCACTTAATACTTATTGTAATCACCAAAATCTTCTCACTAGTTGCAGTTGTAGCTGTATTTTATATCTTACTCCATTGGCTCGTGGAAATGAAACATATGCAGCTTTTTATTGGCCGTTACATCTACAGTCGAATGAACAAATATGAAAACTACCAAATAACACTCTGCCCACTGTAATTGGTAGATTTAAATGGCTCAGTTTCGAATGAGTGGTACTGCTTCTGGTTATGTACTGAAGTATAGATCTGGTTCATCTCTCCTGGCTGGAATAAAATGTCACCCATTGGGAGTATATATAATGGGAATGAATGGAGTGCCCTCATCTCTGTAGCTGAGAGTACAATGCTAATCAAGCTTAGCTGACCCATCTGATGATGGCTATTAGCAAAAGCTTGTTGTGGAAACAGTTTTGTAATAGTACATTCATTTCATCAACAGTCATATATATATATATATATCCGCAGCTATGGGCATGGAGGTATCATATATATATATACCTCCATGGAGCTCGGCAGGTGGATATATCAGAGGAAAATCAGGGGTAGGATCAATACTAGCCTTTCTGAATTAATAATGGTCTAAAGGCTGTAACTTCAAAAAGATCAATACACGGCAGGTTCTGGTTAAGGCACTTTAATCTTGCAGCAAGGAAACAAAAACGCGCTAATACAGAGTTTGTCTAACTAGAATCAGGAAGTGGAGCCATTCTTATACATTTCTTACAAGACATTGCCTACTAAGCTGACGTAACAAATCACAAGTTTTAACATCATTACTTTATAGCAGCTGTTTGTCCACGATTTTCTGCTTGCACTATCAATTTTATGAAATACTTCCTAAGAAAAACAACGTGGCCTTCATGACCACCGGTAAGATACAACTTCTCACTATGCAATGTTACCATTCAAGGTACTATGGCTAATTCGAGCACAAAGCAAGTACAGATTATAGTTCATTTTTTTAAGCAATCTTTGTCTAACTGTATCTATATTCCTCTGCAGCTGTGAACACGAACAGAGCTGATTGTTTAAGTTCAATTACATTATTGAAAACAGCATTGTTCTATTCATTATTTTCCTGACCTAGCAGATAATCACCTGCTTCTCAGTACATTTCCAAAAGGCATGAAAAACATGAATGTGCTAGCAAATACTAGGTCAGAGAGCATCTTGCAAGTTTCAGAAAGCATACTGCAGTTTCAAAAGCCTCTTGTAGTTTCATACAAAACTAAGCTGTACATAAAATAGAATGAAATGTGTTAATTCTTTTAGCTTCTAATAAGCACTAAACACATACATTAATACATATTTTTCTGACATTTCCCCCCTGTTAATACTTTTTATTCTATTTTCAAAAGCATAAACAGTTTGCTTCTTCTCCTAACTTCTTCCATTCAGGATTTGCAGTTAAGAGAGTCATTCAGTTTAAACTTATGAAAGCGTTTCACTTTTCAACAACTCTTCAATTTCAGTACTTTGATACAAAGTTTCAGAAACTGACATGTCTATAAAATCTTTGATTAATCTTTTCATGCAGGGAATACCACAACAAATACATGCTCCTAATAGGAGTAATCCCACACAAATGGCAATCAGGATGTTCATTAGGATGGTACCCCACCCCCCAAACAAATTCTGGAAAAAGTCCGTCAGTGGGTTTGGGCCTGGTTTGGTCATGGCCGACACTTGCTGAATCACCTCAAGATGGTCGTTTATCTTGTGCTGGTTGTCAGGAATATACGAACAGCACTCCTCTTTTATTAAAGTGCACGTACCACCTTTTGCCACTAGGGTGAAGTCGAGAGCCATGCGGTTTTGAAGCACCACAGTTCTCATAACGTTCAGTTCATCAGTTACTAGTCGAGCAGAAAGGTTGCATTGCTCATAACTTCGAGAAGTTTGGACAGTTTTCTCAGCTCCCAAATCAATTTTACTGTGCCATATGCAGAGGCTATGCCTGCCCATGATATAATAGTGTCACTCAAGTCCATGTGTGTCAGTTTATCTTTGTCCTTCACGGAAGTATGGTTTCTCCAGCCTGCTTCAATTCATCCCACTGGATTCTCAGGTCTCTTGATTGGATTTCCAGGTTTCTTGGTGACCTCCCTGGCATTTCGAATTCTTCCTCGAGGCAAAACTGCAGTGTGTCATATGGCCGGAACCAGGGAACCCAAAAAACAACTGCAGGACCAATTCTCAGGTAACCATTTGTATGCCTTTTTCCCACACACAAAATAGCAATTCTCTACTTTAGTATTGATATATACTTGCCCTGTATGAAAATTTTTTTACCAATAATAGAAAGTTGCTTCAAAAGAATAGGATTATGCTGTATTTCACTAACAGTTTTTTGCATTTACTAAAGATATGAGTTATAGTTTGCATCACAAATAGTTACTGCATTATTAGCTTTGATATAACATTTATAAGAAACAGTCACATTGCAATTGCAACAACCCACCTGAATAGTATCATTTTTGTAAAAACACACAATTCCCTTTTGTCTAACAGGCAGGTACAAAGCTATCTTGTCTTGTGATTTTACAGGTGTAGTATCAAAAATTAAATTTTCCCAGGTCTCATTGACCCCTAGGGGGACAGCAGTCATTAATAATCCCCCGTATGCTGTTGGTATAGCTGTGCAAATCCAGCAATTCGAAACATTAAAAGTTTCAGCATACACATATTTAATTGCTTGGTAAGTGTTAAAGTTCGGATGCCAGTCTATGAGTAACGCATCACTTTTTTCAGTTCAGCTTGTGTGACTGGAAAAAGGAAAGGCCACAGCAAAAAGATCATTGTTACCAGTATACTTAACAGGATGATCATGCAATACTTCTGAGGTTGTTCTGCATTCCTGTTTACTCTATATCTGGTCATCTTGTTCTTGTTGTGTAACAGTAACAAGGTTTTTGTCCATTTCAAAGTTCTTGACCAGTTTGCAGTGTGTCAAGTGAATCCAGGACGTACGGTCCGCTATCTTGACTGCAGTGGGTGTTGCCAGAAAAACTTGAAATGGCCCTTCCCATTTCAGAAATGCCCAGTTCTTCTTCTTTATGACTTTTACCCGGACCCACGAGCCTGGTACTACTGCTGCTTCCGATGGTCTGGTCTGTTCTTTATCTGAAACAGAATTTAACTGCAAAAGTTGTTTATTACTTGAGAGTCATCTCATGTATTCTGCGAGTGAACTGTCAGCCTCCTGATCTGCAGGCATGAGAGGTTTCCACTGAGGTACATAATATGCCCTCCCAAATAATATTTCAAAAGGAGTTAACCCCTTTGCATTTGGAACAGTTCTCATGCTCAACAGTGCCAGAGGCAAACAGTGCACCCAGTTCTTTTGAGTTTCATTAATTATCTTCCTAAGTTTACCCTTCAGAACCCCATTGTGCCTCTCTGCTAGTCCTGCAGATTGTGGATGATATGCACAATGGTTTTTCAAAGAAATTCCAAAAAAATTGGCTCAACTGTTGTATAGTTTGATTTACAAAGTGTGTGCCATTGTCACTGTAGATCTTTTCTGGTATGCCAAATCTAGGAATAATTTCCTTAACAAGTATTTTTGCAACAGTAGCTGCATCTGTTTTTTTGGTCGGAAAAGCTTCCACCCATTTGGAAAACATATCTATAATGACAAGACAATACTTCTTATTTTCGCATTTGTTCAGTTCTATGAAATCCATACAAATAGTATGGAACGGGTATGGTGGTGTAGGGAAACTCCCTTGCTTAGGCTTCAATGCCCCTTGTGCATGATGCTTATTACAAACATGACATGCTGCACAAAAATCTTTAGTGTAGTTTATAAATCCGTATGTTGTAAATACTCGATTCACTAATTGTACCATCCCCCCTGTTCAGACATGGCACTGCCCATGGCTCAACAAAGCTGCATATCTAAACAAGTTAGACGGAAAAATCAGTTTTCCTTCTTTGGAGATGTACAACCCTTTCTCAAGAATTGCTCCTCGTTTTACCCATTTCTGTTTTTCTACTTTCATAGTAAGTGTCTGCATTGTTTTCAACATTTCTAAATCTAAAATCTCAGAAGGTTGTAATTTCTCACTCAAAAGAAATACTTCTAAAGCTGAAGCTGCCTGCTTTGTAGCTGTATCAGCTCTCGCATTACCTTTTGAAATCCTATCCTGTTGCTTGGTATGAGCTACGTATTTGCAAACAGCTACTTTTTAAGGTAACTGAATAGATTCTAACAAATCTAAAATAAACTGCTCATGATTAATCGGTTTGCCAGTAGATGTTATCATTCCTCTATTCTTCCACTGTTGCACAAAAACATGTACAGTAGAAAAAGCGTACTGGCTATCAGCAAAAATGTTTACATATTTACCCTTTGCTAAGGTACATGCCCGTGTCAAGGCAATCAATTCTGCTGCTTGTGCAGATAAGTTGTGTGGTAAAGACTTTGCTTCTAAAATCTCAGTATCAGAAACTACTGCATACCCCACTAGATTCTGTCCTGTAGGACCCCTTCTGCATGAGCCGTCCACGTAGTATGTCACCTCGGCATCATCCAAGGGAACATCCATAAGGTCTTTTCTAGGTAGTGTTTTTTGCTCAATCTCCTGCAGGCAGGTGTGGTGTGCCATCTGCAGGGGTTGGGAGCAAGGTTGATGGATTCAAAGTTGTGCATCATTCACTTGTCATATGAGGTTGGCTCAGCAGTATAGTCATACAAGAAAGATGTCTAGCAGGAGAAAGATATGCTACTTTTTCTTGCAGTAAAATAATCGCTACTGCATGAGGCACTCTCAATGTGAGAGGGTGGAACAACACTACTGAGGCTGAAGCCTGTACTTCCATTGCAGCTGCGACTACTGCTTGTACACAGTGGGGCAGGGATCACACCACTGGGCCTAGCTGTGATGTACAGTAAGCTATGGGGCGTTGCTTGTCCCCATGTTGCTGTGTTAACACAGTTTGGAAAAAATGTTTATGATAGTTCGGTAATCCTAAAACTAATGAAGATGCTATCAATTGCTTCAGTTTGCAGAAAGCTGATTCTGCTTCTGGTCCATTGTAATAAATCTTGTGCTGCCATAGGTTTCTTGTATAGCAAGTTGGTCAGTGGAGCAGACTCCAAGGCATAGTTTGGAATCCAACTCAGACAAAAATTAGTCGTACCTAGGAAGGACATCATTTCCTTCTTGGTAGTCGGTTTGGGTGCTTGTAAGATTGCTATTTTCCTATCTTCATCTAATATTCTGCCTTCTTTGGATATTACATATCCCAGGTATTTAACCTGCTTTCTCCAAAGCTGCAGCTTGTTTTTGTTTACTTTATGTCCTTGAGTGGCTAAAAATCGTAATAATGCTATGGTATCTTCTCTGCATTCTTGCTGGGTGGGGGCTGCCAGCAAGATGTCGTCTACATAAAGTAAAATCTAACTGCCTCTCAGTGGGACAAATCCCGCCAAGTTACTTGCCATTTCCTGTGCAAATATTGTTGGGCTTTCACAATATCCCTGTGGTAGTCATGTATATGTGTACCTTTTCCCCTGAAATGTAAATGCAAACCAATGTTGGCTGTCAGGGTGTATCAGTATTGAAAAGAACGCATTGCTAATATCTACCACAGAAAAATACTTCTATTGAGGCTTTAAATCATTCAATAAGGTGTGTGGATCTGGCACCATAGGTGCTCTAGGTATTTCTGCGTCATTTATAGCTTGTAAATCTTGGACCATACGCCATTCTCCATTTGCTTTCGTAACAGGAAATAAGGGTGTGTTACATGGTGAATCAGGAGATTCTACCAGTAATCCTTCCTTAAGCAAAGCTGCTATTATAGGTTTAATTCCTACTTCTGCATCTTTCCTTAAGGGATACTGTCTCTTTTGTGGTCTAAATGCTGACTTTGGTGTGATTGTAACTGGTCCTGCTGTACGGATAAGTCCTACATCTGATTTTCCTGTTGACCAGAGAGTTTCTGGTATGCTTCATAAGGCATTTTCTTCCTCTTCTAGTAAGAGTGCTAATCAGCTGTCCTTGCTAGACTGCAAGTGCACAGCTGGGTGTGTCTGTGTTATCCAATTCACCTTCTGCTTTTGTACTCCCTGTTCTGACAGTTCTAATTCTGTCTGTTTTTCCCACCTTGTGACTTTTTCTCCTAGGTCTGCCCACTTCACATTTTTGTCCTTAGTCAAACTGACATGTGGTAGTCGATTAGATTTATAAAGTGCAAATAATTCCTGGGGCAATGAACAGCTAACTACACTGTTTCCTTCTGTGTCCCAGTACAGATTACGCAATACTAATCTGTTTGCACGGTTTTTAAACAATTCTTGCTCATATTCCTTATCAGGTCCTGGTGTGCTACAATAATACAGAGTACAGTGCAACAAATGCTGTTTATCAATGTCAAGGGAGGGGGACTTACTGATGGCTACGTTCATCAGCTCTTTGGTTACTGCCCCTGGACCAGTCGTGACCAAGTCCTGGCTGTACCAGTAAAATGTTTTACCCTCCGATTGCACTACAAAAATATCCATTTGTCGCTGTGCTTCCATACCCTGCATAGTTGGAACTACTGGTATGCCAAATATCTGCATAAGGTCTCTGCCCAAAAGGTTTACCAGGCATTTTGCAGAAACAACAATTTTGCTTTTCTGGGTCATCCCTGAGACAGGGTCAGTTATTGCTATGTTATGGGAGAGTGGCTCCAGATACAGCTGTCCATTAGCTGCTTTCACTAATATGTAATCAGGTGATTCTGAATTTTCTGGTAGTTTGGAAGGATGTATCAGGGTCCGTGATGTCCCTGAATCACACAGAAATCTAACTTCCGTCCCCTCTACCAGAAGTGTAACTTCTGGTTTAGTGTCTGCTAAGTAGAGCTCTAGGCTCAATAATGCTAAGTCTAAAATTTCACTTTCTTCACTATCTGTAATTTCTTCCACGTCCTCCATTTCTTCTATCACATCCTCTACTCCCTCTATCACATTCACATTTGTCTTTTCTTGGTTGTTCCTTTCTAGTGATTCCTGACTATCATATAGTCAATCCTCACCCTCCTTATCTTCCATGGCTACCTTCTTGTTTTGCTTGCAATCCCTTGCCAAATGCCCCTTTTTCCCGCATTTAAAACATTCACCCCTTTTCTTTCTCTCTTCAAACTCCTCTGATCGCTTATCAGATTGTTTGTTTCCCTGGGCATTTTTCTTGCCCTTCTTCCCAGACTGTACTATAAAGACTTCTGCTCTGTCTTCTACTGCAAATACTTGGGTTTTCTTTTTCTTTTTGTTATTAAAATGCCTTTCAGGATGTCTTGCATATTCAAGTAATGACTGTAATCTACTTGTACGATGATCTACCATGTGCTTTGTGATAAAACTACTGATGGGTGCAATACTGCCTTTTAAAAATGCATTCTTTAGCTGCTGCTCATATGGGGAATCTTGTGTTTGGTCTTCAGGTACCTGCATTCCACAATGGTTATTAAAACATTCTAATAATCTAGCATAATATCTATCAACAGTTTCACCTTCTTGTTGGATGCATTGATTAATGCAAGTCCAGTCTGCCCTAGGCTTCCATTTCTCAGAGATTCGGTCTGTCAGACCTTTCACTCTGTTATCCAGCTCTGCATTACTATGTGGGCGTGGCTTATGTTCTGCGTCACGGGGATTCCAGTTGCCACTGATCATGTGCCAATCTGGACCTACAGTTTGTATGACTACTTTCTCTACTTCTTCCCCATTTAAATGATAACTTAACCTCATGCCCTGTAAGTCTTCTAAGAATTTTCTAAAATTAACTTTTGGATGGGGAATTCCCTCTGTGGCTTTCCGGATGTCTTCCGGTGTCCACGGGCTATATACCAGGATAGTTGGGTCCTGCCCTTCCTGTCCTGCCTGAGGATTTGGTACTTCTATGAGCGGACATATCTCTTCTTCGCTCATAGCTCACAAATTTCCATTCATTTGATATAACTCCATATCCCCTCTTATTTTATGTGTTCGAGACCTAGTCTCGACGGGATCTCTGACAAATGGTTTTGGCTTTGCAGGGACAGCCGGGTATAGCGGAGGTGGACCAGTTTGCCCACTCGCTTCATATTCTGGTAAGGGAAGCGGAGGGGGTGGAGGGGCTGATACTATTACCAAGTTATTGTCCTCTTTATCTAGAAACATTGCTTTTGAATTTTTACTCTTTTGTTCCCTGCAGTTTGCTTCCTCAATCCACCTGTGTACCTGAGGAATGCCTAATTGACGTAGCTTTTTTACATGACCTTTTGCGTCGGTTTTAAGCTGTTTGACAAGTTTAATAAGCGAGGATTTTTCTAATTTACCATCAAATTCATATTTATTAACCCATTTTGTATAGTACCTAACATTGTCGGCACATTGTAATTGCATATATTTCACGTCTTCGGTTAATGGTGGATCTCGGGATCTTTTTGTGCACTTATTTCCCATATTGTTCTAACTTGTTAAAAATGTTACGTAACCCTTCTTATCACGTGGTACCACGATTTCTCTTTTTTACAGTTTATCTAGAATAACTGCCTACCTATTCTGTTTCCCTGATCTATGACAAGACAGCAGTCTTTTTGCACCTGATCTGTACAGAACAAATCTCCCTGACAAAACAAATACTGTAACAAGTCCCTGATCTAAAACAGAAAAAAAGGTAAATTCCTCCTTACCTGAGCCTCCGTGATTGATCATCTAGTTCGCGGAAATACCGTTAACTCATCCTCCAGTCGCAGATCAGAACAATGGCTGGCCTCTTTTGAACGACAATTCAGTCGGAGGTCTTTCAAAGCAGAAGAACCGGTGTGGTTTCTTCCCCATATGGTTTCATGCCACCGGGCCCATCTGACCTGAGTCGAAGTGAGAGTTTCCAGTCTGAAGGACCAATCTGTCAAAGGAAAAACAACTTCAAAAAGATCAATACATGGCAGGTTCAGGTTAAGGCACTTTAATCTTGCACCAAGGAGACAAAAACATTTTAATACAGAGTTTGTCTAACTAGAATCAGGAAGTGGAGTTATTCTTATACATTTCTTACAAGACATTGCCTACTAAGCTGACATAAAAAATCAAAAGTTTTAACATCATTACTTTATAGCAGCTGTTTGTCCATGATTTTCTGCTTGCACTATCAATTTTATGAAAAACTTCCTAAGAAAAACAATGTGGCCTTGATGACCACCGGTCAGATACAACTTCTCACTATGCAATGTTATCATTCAAGGTACTATGGCTAATTCGAGCACAAAGCAAGTACAGATTATAGTTCATTTCTTTAAGCAGTCCCTGTCTAACTGTATCTATATTCCTCTGCAGCTGTGCATGTTTTCATAACATGAATAGAGCTGATTGTTCAAGTTCAATAACATTATAGAAAACAGTATTGTTCTATTCATTATTTTCCTGACCTAGCAGATAATCACCTGCTTCTCAGTACATTTCCAAAAGGCATAAACATGAATTTTGCTGTGCTAGCAAATACTAGGTCAGAGAGCATCTTGCAAGTTTCAGAAAGCATACTGCAGTTTCAAAAGTATCTTGTAGTTTCATACAAAACTAAGCTGTACATAAAATAGAATGAAATGTGTTAACTCTTTTAGCTTCTAATAAGCACTAAACACATACATTAATACATATTTTTCTGATATATATATATATATATATATATATATATATATCTATATATATATATACATATACATATATATATATATATATATATATATATATATATATATATATATATGCATATATGGTTTCCATGCATTTTCTTGAACATACTTTTGGTTAACAAACACAAGGGAGAGTAGAGATTGTTGAACATTCAGATATTTGAACATTGGGCATCACAAGACAGGTTAGTGCGGTTTGACAGGGGCTGAGAGTGTGTATGTATTTGGGTGTTAGGATCATAGTTAGGTAAGGAGATAGAGGTTATATGTTTGTGTGTATGTGTATCTTAGGGTTAGGATTAGATAAGATGTTATGTGTGTGTGTGTGTGTGTGTGTGTGTGTGTGTGTGTGTGTGTGTGTGTGTGTGTGTGTGTGTGTGCGTGTGTGTGCATGAGTCTGTGTGTGTGTGTATTGTGCGTGTGTGTGTGTGTGTGTGTGTGTGTGTGTGTGTGTGTGTGTGTGTGTGTGTGTGTGTGTGTGTGTGTGTGTGTGTGTGTGTGTGTGTGTGTGTAGGGCTGGGGTTAGGGATATAGATGTTTGTGTATGAGTGCGTGCATCTTACAGTTAGGGTTGGGATTAGGTAATGGGATAGATGTAGTCTTGGTTGTGTGTGCTGGTGTGTATCTGTGTGTCTGAGTATGCCTTTTGTAGTGTTAGTATTACAGGAAAGTGTTTTAAAGGTACCACCTTATTAATATGTGCTAACCCTGCCTCTGTCTCCAACACTAACTGTATACCTTACCTTTAAAAAAGCCTTCTCATAACCCTGACACTATTCAGACAAATTTAAGGCCTGGATTATGGGGGGTTAGTGTGAAGATCAGGAAAGGAAATAGTTTTCCTTTCTCAGTCTTTTGCAGGTTTAATATTTAGGGCATTTGATGTTATGTATGTTCAAACTTCTTAATGATGTTATTTTACATTTGACATTAAGTAAGTTTGATCTACATAATGAAATCATATATAATCATACATACAGAGAGAGAGAGACAGACAGAGACAAAGAACAAGAGATATAACATTTGTGGTTGCAATAATAATTAATTAGGATACTTGACAAGACAGTCCAGCTTAACCCGTCACTCCTGCTTCTGGGTATTAATACTTAGAGTAACAAAAAGTAAACAGCATTAAATACATTCAAAATGACAGAGGTTAAAGGCAATAACAAAGAAATGGAAATATAACATTCAACTCATTGCATTTGTGGATGGGGAGGGATTCAGGGAATGCAGACTTACGATAAGGTGCTCTTAGCATAAGTTTGTATCTAGGAGATTGCTATATTACACTAATGATGCCTCATAATATATAATACAAAAAGTAATCTGCACAAATTCATAACTTGTTATCACAGCATCAGCTTAACTAGCAATGATGAAAGTAAATGGGATTGTTTATTCAACATAGCTGGTTCGATATCATTAGCATATCAAAGACTCACAATGCTGTAAGGTTAAAATTAAATTGCTGTGGTGGCTTACTGGTTAACTATTATGACTATAGTGTACAGGGTCCTGGGTTCAAGACCTGTAAGGGTTGTTTAGGGGTTGGAAGGGTGGCCTAATGGTTAAAGTGTTTGCCTTACAAACACCAGGTGTGGGGTTTGAGCCTCACAAGCGATAATTGGCTAGGCTTAAAAATGGCTTGCAAGGGCAGTTAGCTTAGTGCTATCTATGAACCTATAATCAGTTCCTTCCTTCTGAGGATATTGGTGGATAAATGACAACCATGAGTACTGTTTGGGGTCTGACAGGTATTTCCATTTATGGATTATGACACGTATATTACCAATATAAAAAATTGTGTTTATGTTATTTTGCAGATATATTTTTCTTGATAATTTATGGACTTTTCTTTTCCTTTTAGCTATACATGCTGTGCATTGCTCTTTCATGGATACAAGCATGATTTTGTGGCCAGCAATAGTGTTACCACTGCCAGCCAGGAAACTGTGTAAAGTGGGATGAACACCTGCAGACAGGCAGACATATTTACCTATGGGCAAACTAGTTCTACTATGTTGCGCAGACAGCCACAATGACTATCAGGGTTTAATATATGGCAATGCATAAAGTTCTAACTCATTATCACAGATGGAAGGAAACTGGCTCCAATAAAGTCTGTCCCTTCCAAAATTCCTCTCTTCAGATGAAGGGTTTGTTGTAACCCGAAAGCGCTTACAAGAAGCTTCCGTTTTTATTCTCTGATGAATTAAAGAGTTTAATGATACAGCTTTGTCGTGGTGATATTTGGCTGCAGTGCCATTCACAGAAGAATTGAAAGTGGTTGTAGTATCATTTTGTCCTGCTGATGTTTTGTCTTTTCAGCCATTGAACATTCTAAGGTATGCGCACATACCTTCGCTACATCTGGTATTGAACAGTTCCATGATATAGTATTATTTTGGAGATATTTGGCTGGACTGTTAACCATATCAATATCTAAGGCGACTTTGACCATTATATATGCTGTGATGGTGTGTTGTTATTCAGTCGCTAAGTAACCAATGGTATATTGAAACATTGTATTTATTTCTGGAACTGAAAGTGATACTTTATAATACATTTGTCACATTGATACTTCATTAAGTATCACATTTGCTGTGGTGGTGTCCGGAAGTTTTGTTACTGGACTATTGTAGCAGTGGAACAACTTGTTCTGTCCCCGTCAAACTTTTTTTAGCACCATGTATATCCCCACTAGTCAATAGGGGTAGGTACGTACATCCCCAACCCTGTATTATATTGTTTTTAATGGGGTTAATAGATGATACGGGTACCCACTTTCACTAAATAAAGTGTATACGCATTCAATTTCATTAATAAAATCTGTTTTGTCTGAGGTCATTCTTGCAATCCCGACCATTTGTCCTTTAACAATATTACGTTTGAGTGTATAAAGGTGCTCACTATCACAGTGCAAATACGAGTTAGAAAAACATTCTTTCTATATATACCTGTCCTAAATACTTTATTGGTGTGATCTTTGGCTAACTTAACATCAAGGTAATAGGTTTCGTCTAAACCACCTTCATATGTAAACTGTAAACAAAAACAACTTTAAGGTTAAAATTGCTGTTAAGGACCAATTCAGGCTCATCACCAATTGTGTTATTAGAACTAATGCCATTGTTAGCAGTATGTAATGGGGGACACCATTATTTCCATTATGTTCTGTACCTGGGATTCACATAATGATGTGGGTGACGATTCCCAGTCACTTCCGCATATGAAGGTTGATGTATTAAATTCCCTATTCTCTCTGACCTCCTGGGCCCTTCCACCCCTAAAGGGCTACCCATCATATTGTTAGTTTCATCATACTCCTTGTTGTGGCCATTATTATCAGTGTGTGTGACCTTTTTCAACCCGGGGTACATTGTTAAAATTCTCATTATTTCTAAATAAAACCTCCTATCACATCACCCCCACTAACATTGGTACAACTGTCACAATAATAGGCTCTACCTTGCTTGTATTCCTGCAGGTCTCATTCCAGTTTGTTGACCTTCCTTTTGTGCTTTTTAAACATCAAATTATCCACATCTTGTAGTACCCTATAGTAATCATTCTTGCACTCCGAAGCACTAAATAATAAATCAGCACTAATTTCTTGGATGAGCATATCAATGTTACTCTTACATTGTTCCATTATAGCTTCATTGTTATTTATCATGGCTTTAAGTATAGAAATACCACACTCATTCAAAATAGTCATTACAGTCTTATAAAATTCAGAGTCCTGTACAGTATTGTTGGGAAACATATTAAGTGTCAGCCCTTTTGGCACAATTTTCTGGTCAATACATCATTTTAGATACCAGTTACCCAATGCAAAGGATTTGTATTTGGAAAGATAGGTTTTTAGTGCCTTACATTTGTCTTTATAGGTGGAATTAGTCTTCCGATTTCTGCATTCTTCAGTTCCTGTTTGTATAAACAATTTGTCTAGCCACTGGTGGAAATCCATTTGAGCATAATCCTCCAGATCTATGGTAACCTTTTCCCCTTCTTTCCTCTTGCTAATATTCAGCTGTGAATGAAATTTAGAGCTGCTGGAGATTTGCAAGATTGACTGGGCTCCATTTTCCCCTTAAGACATACAGGGCCTCTCCTCATCGGCGTCTGACATCATTACCACTTCTGGCATCTGCTGGGGACTACTCTACTACTCTGTGCACAGGGAGGTGTAAATCCAGATTCAAGTGTCAATGTATTAGCCTGTGAATGGCTCTGAATAACTCTGATAAGTTTTCTTAATAGCAAACTGCTCTCCATGTTTCTGGGGGACTTCTCGCTGCCAGTAAATGCACGGAACTTGTAATCCAAAATACGATACACAAACAGCACCAAAACCACAGATGCAAGGAAACAGACTCCAACAAAGGCTGTCCCTTCCAAAATTCCTCTCTTCAGAGGAATTACTTGTAAAGAACACTTCACCCCGCACACTTGAATATGCAAAACAGAATATTTATAAACTCAACACAAAAAATAATAAAAAAACAGTATCAATAAGGTTAAAACATAAGAAGATTAAGTGCTTTCATCTCCCCTCAGGCGACTTCATCAGAATCACCTTCTACCAGTGCATTACTCATTTATATGTTTCGTATTTTAAAATAATCAAGTTCATTGGCTAAAACTTTAATTACACCCATTGTTAACTGATAAAGTGCTGGTGCAAAAACAATAGCTATCATACAAACTATACAGCCACGTTTTCTAGAATAAACCACAATAATGGTAACTCATCCTATCAAAGTTCATTGTATGCATATATATGTATAAAATAAAAAACAAAAAACATGCATGCAGTTATACATTTATAAAACCATATATATAACAATGTATAAAATAAATAAATAATAGGAGTATATTTTATCTCAAAATATTATGGTACACTCAAAAAGCTGGAATATATAAAAGGCCATAGTGTAAATGTCAGCAACAGTGGAACCATTGTTAAAATTCTAAAACTTGCTCTATAATAAACATGTATATAAATATAAATATTAATATAAATATAAAATAAATATGTATATGAATTTGTATAAATATATAAAACTTATGTATGTTATTAAATAGTTGGGTAAATGTATAAAAATATATTTATATTTGTAAACCCCCCAGTGTGAGTGTGTATATATATATATATATATATATATATATATATATATATATATATATATATATATATATATATATATATATATATATTTACATGTATATACACACATCAGTTGTATCAGGGGTTTGTTCTTTTAGGGTTGGATGCTAACAGTTTCCTTGCATCTGTGGTTTTGGTGCTGTTTGTGTGCTGTATTTTGGATTCTAACTCATTATAGTAAAGTGTAGCCAGTGTAGGTAACTGTGCACACCTGTTTTAGGCATACTGAAATAAACTTTTGGTGGTAATCATCAAGTGTACATAGACTGCAGTATAAATAATTATTCTGGAGAAGTGAGTACTGAAAAGGGCCACACATGAATGGTAAGAATGAAGACGGGGGAGGAGGACAAGTGAGACATGGTAATGTACAACAGATAAGGGCATGTCAGTGTACATATACCACAAAGACAAGACAGTTATAGCATGAACAGTAATCACATATGTACATGATACAGTATGCACTGCTATTTACACCTCCTATGTGGGTATAGTCATATTGCATATTATGTGACTGTCACAGAAGGTCACATATCAATGGAGATGATTTGTTGTGATATAAGCACCATGACATGATCACTGTAGGGGACACATTTCAAAGACAGTATATACAATAGAAAGTTGGTGCATATTGAGGGCATGTCTATGGGCTAGGCTTGTAAAGACTCCAGGGCCATTAGCCTAGTACACACCTATGAACCTATGTGCAAAATGAGTTGCTGGAATATGAATGTAATTTCAGCATAAGTTTCAACCAAGTGGAATACATAGCAACAGGCTCATGGACAACAGCAGACAGAAGCACAGACAATCATAGACAATATCAGAATAATACCACCATTAATCTGTGTTATCGACATAAAATATGTGATTGTGAGCATAAACACACTTGTACAACTGTCACAATTTGTCTGTAATCTCTAAGGGGAATCAAGCACACCTTCCTCAAAAATTATGCTTTTGAGATGGCCCATAAACACACCAGAGGAGTGCTGGGCACAGTGAGAGATGACCAGCAATCATATACAATTGACTTTTGTGTTGTAAATGTGTACACATTTTTTGAGAATTGTGTTGACAGCATTTCTAACAAGTGAATTGTGTGGTATTCCCTGGATTGTACAAACTTTCATTTTCCTGTTGTTTTGGGGGTGGGGAGCCAAATACTATGTGTGTTGTCCCCCACAAAAGTTGGTTTTCAAGAGTTTTCCTCTTGCAATTTTGTAGCCATCCCTGGCATTTCAATGATAAACAATACAGCACTCTATTTTTATTCTTTGTTTAGGACCAAACCTTGGTTTGTGTGTGAGTGTGATATGGTACAAACACAGCAACCTTAAATCATATGCCTTCTACTTAGTTACATTATCAAGTAAGAGTATGCAAGGATCTGCCATTCATTTGGGTTCTTAGACATTTATTTTCCTATTCCATGTTCAACACTTACCTTGATAATCTAACAGAAGTGTTTTACTTCAGGGCTGAGTCTGACTGATACTAGCAGTACACAGCCATTACATGGGTAAATAAAGTCTGTGGCCATTTCCTGGCATCAATGTTACTATATCTATGTGCATAGGATGAAGTTTTTACCCCCTTAGGTGGTGAGTATGTGTGTTACCCATTGCCTCTTGGCCAGGGTGGTGGCATATTGTGCACACTTATATCTGTCTACACCCACAGTGGCTGGCGGTTCCTCCTCTGACTCCTCACCTGTTTATGGCTGTGGTGACCTTGCCAGTAGTGTTTGGATGTGTTCCTTCCCCTTGGTGTTCCTGCTGAAGCTGTTTTCTCAGAATAATATTATGAAGGATGTCACAAACAGTGAAAATTTGAGCTCAAGTACAGGGCTTGTACTACACAGCTCCCCCTGACGTATCTAGGTACTTGAACCATGACTTCAGCAGCACAAACACGTGCTCTATGATATGTATTGCTTGAGCATGTGCCTCATTATAACATTCTTCAGTTGGTGTGTGTGCATAACCTCCATCCCCCGGTAAATGACCCTGTGGGACATCCCCCTTGAAAACCTTTGATAGAGTTGAGAGTTGTACCAGATATGGGAAATCAGCACACATATTCGGGATGATTCCCTTAACATTACACATGATCTGGCAGTCAATGGAGTAGAAGCCCATTCTGTTTACGTGCACCCTTCCCTGTTCATTTTCAATGTCTGTGCAGTTTATGGCACCGAATACTTCTGGGTAGTGTGTTACAGTGTAGAACTTCTGCATAGTTGTGACTCTATCCTCAGTTGTACAGTGAAAATGTATGTAGTCACTGGCATGTTGTAGCATAGCATTCAGGAACTGATGTAGGATCCTGGGTGTTGATGCCTTTGACAACCCAGCATATCCCCTGTTGGTTGGTTCTAGAAGGTTCCTGTAGCTAATATTCTAAGTGCTACACACACCTTAGGCATTGGTTCCCCTCAGTTTGCCCTTGCTCTCAGTTGAAGATGACAGAGGTTGCAGAGTTCCTTTAGTGTGTCTCTATCTACTCTGTAGCACTCTACAATGTCCACATTATGCAGACCTTAAAATGTTAATTGGAGCCTAAACACCCTTCTCATTCTTGGGCGAGGTCTGCTAGCATTAGCAGCAGCATAGACTTTGGTCTGTTGCACATAAACATAAGAGCAACAGCAGCCCCTAACATTGTTTTAGTGTATGTTAGTTTCTGTGGCTGTATTCCAAAAGGTTTTGTAATTCATAGGCAAAACCTACACTGAGTCTACAAGATTACTTTATAGCTTCTTGAATAGCTCCTCCATCTTGAATTGGTTGATTAGCATACAGTTCAGTTGCTTATGCTGTAAATATCATGCCATAATGTTTACCATGTTTGTGTGGCTCTACATGGTGTGTAGAGCCACTTACTGAATATAAAACAGTGTGCTATTGTGTACAAGTTACACCACAACATGCACACTGTGTTAGCACACCATGTAAGCTTTACTGAATCCAGCCCCATGTCTAAATATCTAATTAGCTATTATGCAGAGTTCACTTTTAAAGAGTGAGCTGTATCCATTAGATGTGTGAAGTTATGTTGAGTTCATGATTATGTAATAAAGTGAGTGATGCAGCATGCACTGAGTTTTTTTGTTTGTTTTTGCTTAAATATGAATATTCTTTTGAAGGTTTGCTTTCATGTGAGATCGTTATATATCGAGATGCAAACAAATCAAATCTTACAAATCAATATAATTAAATAAATAATGTTTTATCATCAGAATTAATGGAAGAAAAACATAATGTTATCTTAGAGGTTATCAGTGTCCCAAAGCATCTTTAACTTTGCTCACTGGTGGGGGATTAGTGTAAATAAATAAATAAGGCATACATTGTTGGCTGAGAGGTGAAGACATCACACAATGATTGATTACTTCATACAAGAAAAAATTTTCCTGGTTATTGAAATATTCATATACCACTCGAGGGACATCAAAAGACAGTGGCTCAGAATATTTGCTAAATAATTAGCCTTCATTGTAACACAATTAGCAACTAAAAATGTGAAAGCTTACTGCAAGATTACCATAATTTATTAACTGAGTGGCTAGGATTATTTGTTTCCTGTTTGTGGATTAATAAGGCAGAAACAATAAGGTCTGTGTGGGCAGATGTAACCACCTGAGGCAGGAAATCCTAACAGACCAGAAATGGTAAAAGAACACATCTCACCTTTAAGATATTTATGCAGAAGTGGTACTACCAATGTGGCATGGCACCTTATTCAATACCATGTCCTCTGCATTCTACTCGAACATTGTACAGTTTGAAAAACTGATATTTGCAGTAATAAAGGTTAGAGTTGCCACCTTTTGTTGTGGCTAAAACCGGAGACAGGCCACACCCCTCACATCACCCATAATCCTGGCCATTTCTGGCTCTTGTACCATTCACATTCCACCCATTTTGTGACATCTTTATGACATCAGTTGATTGGAAACGCCCTCTTTTTCCATTCATGATGCCTGCTTTCTGCCGATTTACTATGCTTTTCTTTAAAAAAGCATAATAAATCTGACAATTTAACAAACTCTGATAGTTTGTTTCTATTTTGAAACAGAATACTAGAGTTTGTACAGTGTTTTCTGGACTTCCGGACAATTGATGTGATTTCCAGATAGTCCGGGAAAAGAGAGAGATGGCAACCCCAATAAAGGTCTTACACTATTTAACTTTTCAAAATAGCAAGGTATATGAAAAGGAGGAATCAAGAAACATTACTTTAGTGATCTTGATAAAACTGGTTAGATACAGATAGAAGTGGTGGCTATAAGCACTGCCTAAACTTGCAGCTTACATAGCACCCTCTGACACACTGTAGAATGTGTGGATATTGAGGCTACCTCATACAGGAAGAGGTAGAAGGTTTAGTCTTTAATTTTTCCTTCACTGATCCATCTATCAACTTGTATAATGCCTGGTTCATTTAATTTTCCAAATTCCTCTTGAAATACACCGTATGCATGAGGCAGTTCAAACTCCACAATGGCAAATTGTTGGATGTACATTTCCACATGTATATATTACATGAGACTCCATGCAGGAAGGATGATAAACTGAGCTCTGAGGAGCTGAAGAGCTGCTGCAGAAACCATGGCATTTGATTAGGGGTTATTTGCCAAAATGAACTGCTATGCCATGTGCTAGAAAACATTGTCCATTTCCGTGGTCATGAGGGACATCATGTGCAGGTTACCTGAAGTAACCCTGGAGGCATATTTCATGGTATATACCAAGGTAGGTGCAACCCAAGAAGACTATAAGGTGAACCTACAGTTTTTCTGAAGTCTCCTCTGTACAGCTGGAACAGGTCTACTGGTCTACCATCCCTCTGATGTATGAACTGAATGAGCCCATGGAATTTTTGGTATTGAGGCGAGAAGTAGTGTAAAGTGACCCTCTTTTTATTATCTAGGTCTTCTATTGGTTGTCTAACTGAGGTTTAATACGTTTCATTTAATTAAAGGCCTTCCAGGGTGTAATGGCAGGAAACTGAAATCTGAAGGAGTAAATACACCATTTACTTGAAGGACTGAGGGGAGAAAGGCCGAAGAAAACATGAAGAGCTTTGGTCTTGTTGCAGAACAGCTCCATAACAGTTTGGAATTTTCATAGCTCAGGAACAGCAGAGATATACCTGCTGATGTCAAAAGTAATCTCCAACAGAATATCTTCAGTCGAGAAATCATAAACTGTACTAGCTACATTTCTCCAGCTTACAATTAACTCCATATGACATATACCTAAATTATCATGTCTTTAAATATCTCCATTCATAAGCTTAATGGAGACAGTTTTAGTACTGTTGTTTTAATTGCATTTAATGTTGAGCAGACAAGGCATAACTGCAGCAAGTGTACAAAAATATGGACATATGAAATTGATTCAGTTAAAATAATTTACTTATTAAAATGCAAATACAATATCATATACAGGCAGAAAATTATTTTTTGTAATATTTCTTTATTTTAGGATTACTTAAAAAAATGCCATAAAGAAAGATAGATTTCAGTACTGGATTGGTCTGACAGATGCCATTTCTGACATTTTAAGGAAGAATTTGATTATTTTCAGCAGTCAAGGTGACCTTTTAGAGAAAATAGGAAGGGAACCCTGCATTATTCTCAGAAGGGGTACCTCCTTTAAAGAACTACTTCAAAGAAAGAATGATTCTAAAGGGCAACAGGGTAGGGGTACCAAGCCATGTGTTTTTTGCTCACAATATTCTAATATAATTACAGTAGATAATATATGTATTAATGGTATTAAGATCAAAGCACAGGGGAATTATTTGTGTGTTACCAAGGGGGTGGTGCATGCTGCAATGTGTTGTTGTTGCTCAGGTTTTTATATTGGAAAGACCAAGAGAGGATTTAAAGAGAGGATATATGAGCATATTAGGGATATTAAAATTGCTAACCCCAGTAGTGCTCTGTATAAACACATAGTGCAGTTTTCTGGGCACACTTCTAAATTTTTAGTTGTTGAAACAGTGGCAGTTGACCCCCGGGCGGTCCCTGGGAGGAGCTACTCAATTTTAGAGAATTATGGTGGCAAATTAGAGTCAATGCTCCCTGTCCACCTGGTCTCAATAATAATGTCAGCCTGAGTAGTTTCTTGAAATTATGTTCACATTTTGGTCGATTGTCTACATTTTTAAAGTTTGCTTAGGCAAAACATTTTATTATTCACTATTTGGATGTCTTTCCTATAGCAAGTTTTGATGTCATATATAACAATTTAAGATTTTTTTTCAAAATTTGTCAAGTTTTAGGTTTTGTATCTTTAAGTCAAAAGTCCTGTTACTGACATTTAAATGTTACAATGATTATATGGTGAAAGTATTCTGAAGAAGTCAGCTGATGTTGCTGACAACAGCTCTCAATAAACAGTTTGGTTTTATGGTTGGTGTTGCTTTGTGACTCTTCTGGTTCCATATGACATATACCTAAATTATCATGTCTTTAAATATCTCCATTCACAAGCTTAATGGAGACAGTTTTAGTACTGTTGTTTTAATTGCATTTAATGTAGAGCAGACAAGGCATAACTGCAGCAAGTGTACACAAATATGGACATATGAAATTGATTCAGTTAAAGTAATTTACTTATTAAAATGCAAATACAATATCATATACAGTCAAAAAATAATTTTTTGTAATATTTTCTTTATTTTAGGATTTCATAAACAATACCATAAAGAATGATATATTTCAGTATTGGATTGGACTGACAGATGCTGACAGTGAAGGGGACTGGAAATGGATAGATGGAGAACCCTGCAAATGTACTGGAGCTAATAAACTGTAAGTTACCACAACTTATCATATGAGAAGCATGCTCTTCATCACAGAAAGTGACAGATAAATAGAAGTTATGTCCTTACCATAACGTTCCATGTGGAGTGTTCATCTCGCCTTTGTTCTTACACATGGGTTCGGAGCCGATCCTCGGCTCTGTGTCGGCCGCTTGCAAGCTCTGCATCGAGAAGAAGCTTGAGACAACCTAATACCCACAATCCCCCTCTGCCTTTACCTCAGATCTAGTTTGCAAGCAAACCAGCAGTCAGAGAGAGAACACATTCATGCCAAAAATCACATAGACACAAAAATACTTATATCTATATATATATATATATATATATATATATATATATATATATATATATATATATACATGTATATCATATATACAACAACTGCAATGCAGAAGCAGAATAACCCAGACCAGGCACCAAACTGAATGTTCTTCCTAAGGGTGGGAGGGTGGGAATGTAAGAACAAAGGCGAGATGAACACTCCACATGGATCGTTATGGTAAGGACATAACTTCTATATGTGAGAGTGTTCGACCTCTCCGTTTGTTCTTACACATGGGTAGCCCTAGCTCCATGTTCCTGAGGAACTCACGGGAGGGCGTTCTTGAGCACAGTGGAACCAAGGTTGCCCTGTCCCTAGAAACCTTGTCTACCTTGTAATGAGAAATGAATGTATGTGGTTTAGACCAAGTAGCAGCACTGGAAATGGCGTCTAGTGGTAGGCGAGCTGCATGAGCCAGGGATGTAGACACTGATCTTGTAGAATGTCCTTTGGGTTTGTCAGATAAAGCTTGATTTGAAGAATCATAAACATAGATGATACAATCAGTTAACCATTTAGAAAGAGTTCTTTTAGTAACCGCTACACCTTTCCTGCTATCAGCAAAGGCTACAAAAAGTTGATCAGATTTTCTGTGATCTTTTGTTCTATCCAAGTAAAATCTAAGTTGTCTGTGGACATCTAACTTGTGTAACATATACTCCATTTTATTGGAGTGATTCTTGAAAAAGGTGGGTAATTCAATGGATTGATTAATATTGTTAATAGAGCAAACTTTGGGAAGAAAGGAAGAATTAGTGTGAAGAGATACTCTGTCAGAGTGAAAGATTAAATAGGGGTGTTTAATGGAGAGAGCCTGAAGCTCAGATACTCACCTAGCGGATGTAATGGCTACCAAGAAGAGGGTCTTCCACGACAAATATTTCAATGGACAAGAGGAGGCTGGTTCAAAAGGGGGCAACATCAACTTAGATAATAATAGGTTTAGACTCCAAGGTGACGTAGGAGATCTAACTGGTGGTCTAATATGAAAAGACCCTTTTAAAAAGGCTTTACAAAGTCTGTGGGCCATAACAGGAGCCCCACATTCTTCCACATGAAAATTGGAGATGGCAGCCAATTGCACTCTTAAAGTGGCAGGAGAAGCACCCTGGTGGAACAATTCTGTTAAAAACTCTAAAATTTTGTTTAAAGGAGCTATGACAGGGTCCAATTGCTGTGTATTTGCCCAGAATACAAAGCGCTTCCATTTACTAGTGTAGGTTTTAGTAGTGGAAGCTTTATGAGAAGCCACTAGTATATTCTGAACTGCAGGTGAAAGAAGATCAGACCTGGCTAAGTAGGAATCAGACAGCCAAGCTGCTAGATGGAGGGACAAGAAGCGGCGTGGGGAGCCCTGACAGTGAGTCAGTAGATCTGGCTCTGGGTCCAGGATCCAGGGCCTCCGAATGCAGTGTGTCAGGAGAAAGGGAACCAAATTTGGAGAGGCCAGAATGGGGCAATGAGGATTATCGTCCTTTGCAGGTTGTTGGCTTTCTGCAGAAACTTTGTAATCAGGGGGAAAGGAGGAAAGGCGTACAGGAGACCCGGGGGCCAATCGTGAATCAGCGTGTCCCTGGGGACTTCCCCTGGAGGGGGTAATAGGGCAAAGTAGCTCCTGCATTTGGCGTTCATTGGAGCAAACAGATCAGGAAGGCTGGCCCCAGTTGCAAAAAATCTTCTTAACTGACTGTTTTAGGACCACTTTCGATGCGGCAACAGGATTGCTCTGCTCAGCCTGTCGGCTATGACGTTGGATGACCCCAGGATGTGCGTTGCTATCAGAAAGCGACCCATGGACTCTGCCCATTGCCAGATTCTCATGGCCTCTCTGCATAGCTGATAGGACTTGGTTCCCCCTGCTTGTTTATGTACCAGACTACAGACATGTTGTCCGTCTGAACTGCAATAGTCCCTAGAGGAAGAAGGGGAGCAAAGTGCTGCATCGCTAGAAACACTGCCCTCAACTCCAGAACATTGATGTGCAGATTGTACTCTAAATTGGTCCATTCGCCTTGGACTGTCTGTCCCTGAAAGATGCCCCCAACCTATCAGGAAGCATCCGTGGTCACCGTGGCTACAGTCGTGGGTAGCACAAATGGTCTTCCTCTGGAAAGGTTGCAAGTCTGAAGCCACCAGACTAGGTGCGACTTGCATGTGTTTGTGATCAGAATTTTGTGTGTCAGAGGTGGCTGTTGGAGCGACCATTGTGCAAACAGTAGCCATTGTCAGAACTCTCATGTGCAGTCTTCCCAAAGGTATGCATAATGAGAAGCTGCCATGAGGCCCAAAACCTTTAGTACCAATTTTGCTGGGGATTTTCTGGATGACAGAAGAAGAGATATGTGAGTCTGAAGTGAAACTATCATTTCTGGAGGAAGCCTTAGAATTAACTGATGCGTATCTAATTCCGCTCCTATGAATAAGATACGCTGTGATGGCTGTAGTAAAGATTTTTCGAAATTTACGGAAATTCCGAGATGAACACACAATTGAAGAGTGTAATCCCTGGCCTGTATTAGTTGACGTGGGTGGTGGCAGAAAGGAGCCAGTCGTCCAGATACGGAAACACCTGGAATCCTAGGCGTCTCAGGTGAGGCAGCTACCACGCCATGCATTTGGTGAAGACCCTGGGGCTGAGGTCAGACCAAGGGCAGGGCTGAAACTGAAAGTGACTGGCTCCCAGCCAGAAGCAAATGATCTCTGGGCGCCCTGGCCATTTTGATGTGGTAGTATGCATCCTTCAGATCTATTGAGCACATCCAGTCATCCTTCTGTAAAATGGAAGGATCGATTGAAGCGTGACCATTCGAACTTTTCTTTCTTGACAAAGGTATTGAGGTTGCTTAGGTCCAGAATGGGCCTCCAGTCCCCTGTCTTCTTTGGAACTAAAAGAACCTTGAGTAAGTTCCGAATCCTCTTTGGTCGCTGGGACTGGTTGGATGACTCTTTTCTAGCAGCTTTGAAATTTCTATAGCTGCTGGTTCTACCGTAGATGGGCTGACACATCTGGGAGTCTTCTCTTTGGAATGGGTTTGTATAGGAATGGAATTCTGTAACCTCTGGTAACAACGCTTTTACCCAGTTGTCTGTAGTAATGTTTGCCAGGCCTGAGGGTATAAAGCTAGCGACCCCTGACTGCCTCCAGAGCAGGACAGTGGGCCTCCTCTCAGGAGTGCTGGAAAGGTTTTCCAGTGTATCCCTGTCACCTTGATTTACGGACCCCTCTGCCGCCAGGGCGTCTTCCACCTCTGCCTCCTCCTCTGCCTCTAGAGGGGCATCACCCTGTTCATTGCCTGGGAAAGAACCTTGGGGTTTTGAAACCACATTTTCCACAGCGTTGCCCTTTGAAGGTACGGTCTGGATGGGGTGGAAAAACGGACTCCGACAACCAGACAGAGTCTTTCCCTCTTGCTCACACCCGGGTAAGGGTCTCCTTTACTTTGGGGCCAAAAGAGTGGCACCGTCAAATGGGGCATTAGTAAAGGAAGACTTGAAGGCTTCCGCAAATGAACATAAGCGCATCCAGGATTGTCTGAAGAGCAATCGCTGAAGCTGCTGCCCTACTCGAAGACAACCCCCGGCTGTGTAAGAGATCAGCCTCATGGGCGAGTTTACAATGGATGTAAGGGTATTGGTTGTGCTGTCACTTTCTCTGAGACAGCAGCATCTGTAGTACCCTGGAGGTATCTCCCAACTCTTTGACTAGATCCTCTGCAGCCATGTGGAGAGTGGGTCAAATAGTTCAGGGATCTCATAGAAAAAGCCGCTGAACTAAATAAACTTCCATACCTGTCCATAGTCCTAGAATCTTTATTAGGGATGGATGGACAGATGAATAAAGGGAAGATTCCGACATCTCCTTTTTAATTGGCGCTGCCACCATAGCGTCCACTGGAACTCCTTTTGTCAAATAAGCCTTGTCCTGGGGTGCAGTAATGTGTTGTGGGCATCCTAGGGACTGGCTCCACTGTGTCAGGATCTCCCCATGCCCTTGAGCAATCAGCTCCATTAATTCATCGAAGGCGGAGTGACCCAGGAGGAGGAAGGGCGAGCACCAAAATGCCTTCAACAAGACTGACTTATCCTCAGAAGGGAGGGACTGCCAGTCACCTCTCTGTTTAGGATCTCCAAGATGTCAGAAAAGACATCTTCTGAAGGTGACTTTGGGGACCCTTCTGACTCATCAAGTCAGTATCGGATGTCAAAGATTCTTGTGTAGAATCTAAGTGTCTCCTCTTACACAATCTTTTCCTAGGGACTTCCCCCCCCTTGGG
>NC_056741.1:118184409-118193988 GCF_019279795.1 Protopterus annectens | reverse complement strand
CCTGAGGAAAAATGGAAACCCCATTGCCAAACCTCATACAGCAAGGTTACCATAGTTCTTAATACACATCTCTGTCTCCCGCCACCATATCTGTGACAAGAAACTGTTCACACAGCTCAGTAGGTATGGCTACAGCTTACCTACCAATGGGACATTTATTGTATTGTACCCCGCTTTGTGCTATGTGTTTGTAGCCATGTTCTCTGTGTGGACACTATCATTGTTGGCCTGTTACGGATAATGTCACCTACATGCCACTGTAAGGGTCACTATGGTTCCATATATGCATGTGGTCTGTTTGCTATGTGATTGCTGCACATCTGTCTTTATTGTAGGGGGGATACTATGTATGCTGTTGGACATGATCCAGGATTGTGTGGACTATTGCTACCCACATATGTTAACAGTGACACAATAGCATGTTTAGGGAACAGTTGCCAGCAGAACCACCTCTCCCACCTCATCTGGCCATATTACCAAGCCACATCACATGTGGGACCTACCCTGGGGCCTCCTCAACTACTGGTCCTGCACTACCTTCAGGTGGAACCACCTCAGGGGATAGTGCCCCCCCGGGACACACGTAGACATGATCCTGTCACCCGAAGTCAGGTCCAAGGTCTGTTGCATATGGAGCTCCATAGAGACCTTGGAGGTGTGCTACAGCACCTTGAGGCCCTCAGTACACAATCACAGGGACCACATGCCCCTCCTGCTCAGCCTCCAGCCCAGGCACCTTCAGGAATCGTGAAGCTGCTGTTGTGACTGGCAATGGCTGGGGGCCTTGTTCCCATTGTTTCCATATGGGGGATCATGGGACTTCCACATCGCAGATGACAACACCCACCATCCAGGGTGTTTACCCACCACATGTGTCACATACCACCCCTGTAGGTTGTCCTCTCTATCTAGTAAAACAAATTGCTCCACGGCTACACAGGTGGCGCTGGAAATCCAGAAGCAAAAAAGTCCAAAACAAATGCTGGTACTCCTTCTTCCACACAAGTAGAAAATAAAAGGCTGCCAGTAGAGTAAAAAAACCTTCGCTTTATTGTAGAATATTCACACCAACAATCCCATCAAGCGCTTTCGCTCAGCCCTTTGCTGAGCTTTTTCAAGATGAAATAACCTTCAAATGAACACTCCTTATATACAAATAAAATTCAGCTAATTGTGTAATTAATTGGTTAATTGGAAGAAATTTTGTCCATTTAACCCTTCATTTCCTTTTCCTACAAGGGATGTTTTTAAACAGCCCTTGCAAAATAAAAGTTATTGCATGTTAAAAATGCAGAGCGCTGCAAAACCCATTCATTTCTAAACTCATTAAGTTGCTATTGAGTGTGCACAGTAAAATAAATAAATCCATCTGCAAACATCAAATTACTAAACCATTTTTTCTTTCTTTTTCCCAAAAGGGATGTTTTCAAACAGTTTTTGCAGAATGAAACTTGTTACATAGTAAAAATGCAAAGCACTACCAAGCACACTCATTTTTAAAACTCGCTCAATTTCCATTGAATGTACACAATAATAAAATAAATCCATCTGCACACATCAAATTAATAAACCACATGTATACATTTACATGCTCAGGCCTTCTTATAAGTAACAGTCAAGCAGGTATATATTAAACCACATTTCTGTTTAATAATTTAAAAAAATTTGAAAACATTTTTTTGTTTGTTTTGCCTGCCAATAATTGTCATAAAACTTACTCTTTGGAGAACCCTTTCAATTGATCCTACAGACACTGTGGCCTTAAATTTATAATTTTGCCTTCCTTAATTTCAAGACGCTGCTGATACTGCAAGCATCATTTAGACCTGGCCGTCTTCCTGCATCTAGTCTTAGCTGCCATATCAATTCTTTGTGTTCCAACAGGGTCTCCCAATCACCCCCTCTAACATCTGCTTTTACCTGCTCCAAAATGATGAATTTAATCTCCATATCGGGACAAAAAAGAGAATGTCTATAAAAAGCATTAGTTTCCTTTTTTTTAGTTATGTCATAAAAATGCTCATAAATTCGTCTTCTTAAAGTTCTTTCCGTTTTTCCTATGTAAAAACTTTTGCATTTCACACATAAGCCCAGGTAAACAATAAATTTAGCATTACAATTATAATAGCCCCTCGGCTGACACAAAAATTTCCTTGATGGTAAATATAATTTGTGTCCATTAAATATCGCTGGGCATTGTTTGCACATTCCACATTTATATGTGCCTTCTTTTTTATTGTTCACATTTAAACCCGTTTGTTTGGTCTGTTTCATTTCCAACATTTCTTTTAAGTTGGTACCCCTCCGTCTAACGAATCTGGGAAACTCTGGGATCATACTGCCCAGTCTGTCATCCAGTCTCAAAATTGGCCAGTATTTTCTTACACTGCTTTCTACAATGCCCGAGTCTATACCAAAAGTGTGAATGTATCCCTTTTGTTCTAAATTTTGCAATCTATTGCTTGTTTGGCAATTCAACATACCTGTATTAATCAGCAGTGGTTGGTATTTCGTCCCCCTATTGGTGCTCACTTCCTTCGCCAGCTCCTCAACCAAACCACTTGGGTACCCTCTTTCAGAAAATCTTTCTTATAAAAAATTAACTTCTTCTCTGAAAAATTGTGATGTATTACACATTCTGGAGGCACGAATAAATTGGCCCTTGACTATTCCTCTTTTTTGATAATCAGGGTGCTTACTTTGAAAATGCAAAAATGCATTTGAATAAGTGGGTTTCCTAAACACTTTAGAATTAAACCTGTTATTGACATTATCCTTAACTAAACACACATCCAAATAATTTAAGCTATCCAAGCTTAAAGAATACGTAAAGGTTAAGAAGGAGGTGGTGGAATTGATGTAATCAATAAATTCCTGGACACTGGCCATGGTGCCTTCCCATATAAGGCAAATGTCATCAAGAAATCTGACATAATGCCTAATGTATCGTGACCATTATGTGCCAAAGATATATGTCTGTTCCCATTTATGCAACACAATGTTTGCGTAAACGGTGGCACAGGCCGCCCCCATTGCAACGCCTGATTTTTGTCTAAAAAATTGGCCATTAAAGCATATAAAATTGTTTTCCAGAACCAATTCCATAAGTTCCACCAGTAAATTGGTGGTATTGGGAACAAGCTTAGCTTCATTGACTAAAACTTCACTAAACCAATTTAATCCTGTAGAATGCGGTATACTGGGAAACAGTTGAACAATATCTATAGTAACTAACAAGAAGTCTGAATGGTATTCTAGGGATTGTAAGCCCCTGAGGAAATCCCAAGAATCCTTGCAAATGTATTTCAAGGAAGCTGTAAACTGTTTCAAGGTATGATCTATAAATTTCCCAACAGGTTCTGTGATACTCCTCTGTCCCGATACTATAGGCATAAAGTTTAAGGGATCCAACCCTTTGTGTGTTTTCGGGATCCCAAATATTACAGGAATTCTTGGTTCGGGAACAGTTAAAAAATTATACAATCTTTCATTAAAAACACCCTGCAAAAGGTGATCATACAAAATGAAACAAATTCTGGAATATGCCATATGTAGCTCATTGCTGGATACCTGCTCATATTGCTCTGGGTCCTGCAACATCCCATTAATGTGGTGAACATATTCTGTGTTATACATCAAAACAAGACCCCCCTTATCTGTTTTCATTGCCCTGCAATTACTACTTCTAAGTTCATTAATCAAGTTCATCTCCTTCATGCAAAAATTTTGGGGAATGCTATTCTGTTTATTTCTGCCAATCATCCTAATATCTCTCTCCATCATTTCTTCAAATACTTTTACTGTTGGATCCATAGGTGGATTAAATACACTCTTTCTGGAGAGTCCCATGTTTGAAGGAATTTCCCCTTTAAAATAAAGCAGTAAGTTTAATTGTCTACTGAACAGCTTCAAGTCTATCAAATCCTGCTCTAATCTACTTGAAAATGCTGGCACGAAATGTAATCCTTTTGTGAACAAATCAAAATGTTCTCTCCTCAAGTTAATGTTGGTATAGTTGTAAACAGAAAAATTGTTTTCTGTTACCACCATCACTTTATTTAAAACATCTATGTTATTTGCAGCATCATTAATTGCTAATGCACCTGGAGCAGCTTGAAAAAACTGCCTTACTGATTCCGCCACCCCTGGGGGAACCTGTTCCACCCCCCCCTTCCTTGTTCGGGGGAAACAGAAAATCCTGCTGGGGTGTACTCCTTTCCTTTTCTGCAAACCTACGATTATTTTTTGGTACCTCGTAGGCCTCTCTATCTACCAACCCAACCCACCTCCACAAATATACCTGCTATCCTTCCCCAAATTCCCATTCCCATCTTCACAGAAAAGGGGAATGTGGTCCCAACAAGGGGTTCACATGTCACATAACTGTCCATGTTGCACATACTTACTGCTGTATATATATATATATATATATATATATATATATATATATATATATATATATATATATATATATATATATGTGCGTGTGTGTGTGTTTGTGTGTGTGTGTGTGTGTGTGTGTGTGTGTGTGTGTGTGTGTGTATAAACGTGTGATGTTCCCTCACACATAGCATGCAGCACTTGATGCAAATATAGGGGACATGTATTTATATACATATGTGTGTGTGTGTTTGTATATATGTAGACATATATATATATATATATATATATATATATATATATATATATATATATATATATATATCTATATGTGTGTGTGTGTGTAGATATATATTATGTGGTATATATGTGTTTATATATATATATATATATATATATATATATATATATATATATATATGTATTCATATAGTTGTCTGTATATCTGTAGACACACATATGTATATATGGTTTACTATCACGTGTTCGTTCGTCTTTTAGACGAATGACCTATGTGCGAAACCACTTAGCAGAACCGGTAGGGTGATCACCACAATGTCGAAGCTGACAATAGCGAATGGTCGCTGTTGTCAGCTCCAACATTGTGGTGCAGATTGTACTATAGTGGGGTTGGGGAAATGTACCCTTACCCTCACTCTAGTGCAATCTCAGAGTTTGTATATATAAGTAGAAGTAGGGGTGGGGGGTGCAGTTGTAATATACTGAGTAGGTAGGAGCATTTCAGTGTAGTCGACATTTTCGAAATTTGACTGCACTGAAATGCTCGGTTCGACATATGATAGTAAACCTATATATATATATATATATATATATATATATATATATTTATATATATATATATATATATATATATATATATATATATATATATATATATAGATATATATATATATATATATATATATATATATATATATATATATATATACACATACACATATACATGACTATATATATATATATATATATATATATATATATATATATACATATATATATATATATATACATATATATATATATATATATATATATATATACATGGGGTACATTCAGACATCAGGTCCACAATCTCTAACTCTCCTTCCTGCACAGCTGCACTGTTCTGCCTTGCTACAACACAGACAGGTGCCACATATGGACACAGCCTAATATTAGGGGGGTATATATATATATATATATAGGGACAGATTGCAGGTAAGCCTATTACACAGCTATGGCATTTCAGCATGCTACATTACATGTTAACTTGAGTGTCCTGCAAGTGGTGGGCTCTGGAACCCATGTGTCCATCATTATGGCATTACTTCCACTACTAGCCATTGGCCACAGTAATATACATGTTTTCCATTACACAACACACACTATGATGGCTTACATCTTGTCAGTCAGTGCTGCTCTGCACAGTTGACGGGTATGGCCCATTACCCACAGGGACAAACTCTATTGTCCATAGCAGTTGTTCAACTGAAGATCATCACAACAACAACACCTGATGGCACATATAAATCACTCCACATCATCTATCCCATTATTATAGGCCAAGTACTACAGTCAATTACATGCATATATACTTCACATACTTGTTGTGGGAATTATGTCTGTTCTGGATAGTTTGTTTGTACGTTTTTATTTTTCCTTCGCCTTGGTCTTCAGCCTGCTTTCTTTCTTTCTTAGTTTCTCGATTTCTCTCTCTCTCACTCTCTCAAGCTGCTTTGACTAGATTGCAGCATGAATTTTGTAGATGATGCACATGATCAGGTGATGGCCTCTGCACCAGTTAGTGTTCTCCCCTTGCTACCTGCATGCATCATGCTGTATAGTACTTCCCATTACCACTGTCGTGGCAACCTACTACTATAAATCCCTACATCAGGTGGGCATGGTCTTTTTACCTTTCCTGTATGGTGGACATCCGTCCTGTGTGTGGGCAGCAGTGTTACAGACAGCAGGTAGCAATACCTCTTACAAGAGGACTTGCAGACTCAGGCCAGCTACATATTTGTATAAGGTTCCAGAACTACAGAGTGTGAGTAGTGTTGTTATATGCATTGTATAGCATGAGTGTTATGGGGTTTGTGTGTACATACTAGTTTAACATGGAATGCAGTCTGTCTGCATAGCTCTCAACTGTGGGCCTATCCACATGATGGCCACAGGTGTGCCTGTTATGTTTTGTCTGTCCACCACACAGGTCTTGTGTCAGATATATCACTGGCAGTGTGTGTGTTGAGTGCTATCAGTACATGGCTACATCCATTTGTGTTTCTGACTTTATATTCCTGACTAAGGGTATGTTGCAGACTATCCTGTAACACCAGCAATTTGCTCAGTGTATGACAACACTATTTCACATATGGGCCTGTGTTCCGGCCTCTGTCCTCCACCTACATACTAGACTTTGTCCATATGACATGCAGTAAGGGGTTGTTATGTAGTGGCCTGTGATTATGTCATGCTACCATTTCTGCCATCATTCAGGTGCTGTTGTGGCCCCCATACATATTGTGGGGTTGGGTCTATATATATTTGTGGGATTCATCTGCTCAAAACATGTGTGCCCTTCTGCATTCCAGAGGTCAGTGTATGTTACAGTGTCGTATGCCCCTGTAAGTCAGTCTATGGGGGGGGTATGCACCATAAATAACCTAAGCTGTTACAACGTGTGATGGATATCAGGAGTAAGCTACCTTAAGGTATATGGATGTAGATTACCATACATTACACCTTGGAAAAATTGCTGGCCTACTGCTTATTGCTTACTGCCATACAGACTGGTCTGTTTTTCAGTGTGATTGTGATGGTTTCAGTTATGCATTGTTATGTAACAGATACATCACACTGTGTCAGCTTAAGTCTTGTCCCCCCAGGGATTGTGTACAGAGTGTAGTTAGAGGCTGCTGAACTATACAGCTGCATTACTTACTGTTGATTGATTGCTATCCTGTGGTCCAGACTGTGTTTGCTGTTCTACTACTTGCAGGCCTTGGCCTGGATAGCAACATATGTTATGCTTTCAGATTACTGTATTAAATGATCTGCTTAAGAGTTGCATTCATCTGTTTGTATGCATTTCAAAGTATAAACAGCTATATGACATGGCATATACACCTGTGATAGTACACAAATAAAACTTTCCTATATATGCAAACCTGTGTGTGGTGTCATATCCTTTGACTTCTCTGTGAGTATATGTTTCAAACAACAATTGTCTTTTGTATGTGTGACTCATACACTGTCCATTTGATAAGTTGGCAACTGTAGGAATACGGGCTTTTCAGTATGGTGTGCACCCTCTAAATATATAACTTCCTATAGATATCTCTGTGTGTGTATGTGTAGTTACATATATATCTATATATATGTATATGGTTTACTATCAAAATGTCAAAATTCATATGGTCTAACATTCATATGATCGACACATATGGTCGACACATAGGTTCATAGGTTCATAGGTTCATACTAGGCTATCTGCCCTGGGGCATTTATAAGCCTAGCCAGAATGTGTTTGGCTTTCGCCACCCATTTTAAATTTATTTTGCTATGCCCTTTTTCGAGGTTAGTATACTGTGCCTCTATCTAACAGTGACACAGAAGTGATACCTGGGGTAAACCTACGATCTCCCATCCACTCATCAAGATTCCTCTTGAAGAGAGTCAATTAGGGACTCTGCCTAACCTGGACTGGGATTTTATTCCAGAGTGAAGGGAGCCTCTGGGTTATGAATCTGTCCCTCCAGCATGTCCTATTTATTTCAGTGCTGAGGTTCAAGTCTCGAGCCAGAGCTCGATGGGATTTGGATTTTCTGAGGTGCAGCATGTCCATTAATTCTGGGTTGGACATGGCTTTATGCGTCAGGCACAGATCGCCTCTGAACAGGCGGTATGCCACTGAATAGAGCTGGAGGTTCTTTAACCAGGCAGCATATGGCATCTGTTTGAGCCCTTTGATCCTCTTGGTGAGGTACTTTTGGGGTCTTTCCAGTTGCTGCAGGTGTCTGGTAAGGTACATCCCAAAAGGGGCATTGTACTCAATTATGGGCCTGATGAGGGATGAGTAAAGAGGCACGATGACCTCCCCTGATCTAGATGTGAATCCCTTCATGATTAGGTGGGCTATATAAAATGTTTTTCTAACCACTTTGGCCATGTGGTTGTCAAATGAGAGATTGCTATCAACTTGGGTCCCCAGGTCCCTAATTACTTCTTCTGTACTTAATGGATTTCCACCTATGTGGTAATTTGTGGGCACTTTGTTTTGCCAAAGGGGACGACTATACACTTCTTGGCATTTAGCTTGAGGCCATGGCACTGGCACCAGTTGTCTGTTTCTATGAGGCCCTTTTGGAGGATGCTTGTGTCGGCTGGAGAGTCGATTATGGCACCCAGTTTGCAGTCATTCAGAACTTGGTCAGCCACAGTCCTTCCGTGTTGGTCTGTACCTCTGAGAAATATATACCAACAAGAGAGGTCCCAGGACTGAGCCTTGTGGGACACCACTTGTAACTGGTTTGAGTCTGACATGGCTCCAGCAATTCTAACCATGTGGGTTCTGTCCTTGAGCCAGTTTGCAATCCATCTAGTGACATAGGGTTTATATTTAAGCTGGTGAGCTTATCTATAATGCCCGAGTGGGTATTGTATCGAAGGCTTTTATGAGGTCCAGGTAGGCTGTGTGGACCACCTTCCCTCGTCAATGGCCTTGGTGACTGTTTCAAAGAAATCAACCAGGTTTAAGAGGCAGGATCTGCCCTTAACAAAGCCGAACTGGGTAGGATCCAGTGTTTGTAGGTCCCCAATATCTTTATTTATGAGGTCCATGATGATCCTTTCCATAGCTTTGCAGACCAAGCTAGTCAGGCTTATGGGCGATAGTTTCCAGGATCCGTTGAGGCACCACCTTTATGGAGAGGGACCACTGTTGCTGTACGCCACTCTTTGGGCACATATCCTGTAGTAAGGCTGAGATTGAACAGTAGTTTTATGTTTGGGTTTAGCTCTTCTTTGAGTTCATGTAGGACGAGCCCGGGACACCATCTGGTCCCATTGATGCTGTGTTTTTGCTTTGGAGAGGCGGCTCTTACCTGAGCATCTGAGATGTCAGGGGCAGCACTCTGCTGGGATAGATATTTGCCCTTTGGAGGGAGGGGAGAAGTTTGCACTGAACCTGTCAGC
>NC_056741.1:118096909-118181909 GCF_019279795.1 Protopterus annectens | reverse complement strand
GACATCTACATGTATAAATATGTTTTCTGTACTGTTGAATGACTGTGCTGGATGATATGTTTGTGAAAACATCAGGATTATGTACATCTAACATGGCTTACTGGTAAATCGCTATGGTGTACAGGGTTCTGGGTTCGAGCCTTGCAGAGGCTGTTTATTTTGTTGCTAGACAGAACAAGGGCTGTTGGATGCAGAGTGATTAAGGCACTTTTAAGCAGTTGTAAGCAGGTTTGCGCAGTTTTGTGCAGATGTAAGCACTGCTAAATTCAGGTTACAGTTTCTTATACTGATTTAGCTCCTCAATTGCATAACCTGTGTAGGCATTGCTTAGCCCTGTGCATAGCTTAAACCCGCTTACTGCTGCTTAAAATTGCTTACTCCCACTTACCCCCACTTTAATTTCTTTAAAAGAAATGAAAAATGGCTGATAGGAAAGTGGTGAAAAAGGGGCACAGAGGGAAAGACAGTAAGGAAAATAGCTAGGAATGTGCAGGATGGGTGTAGGGAAGGTCCATAGCTGCCCATTTCTTCTACAGCAGCAGCTGTGCATATACACTGAATTTGGCGATAGATTTGAACACTCAACCCCCTGAGAGAAGGGTGAGGAGAACAATAATATGTTGTGAAACCAATTAGACAAGATTACATGTATTCAGTGGACATGTGTGAAATAGACAGTCATGTATGGGGCGAGAATTGTTTTGGGGAACAGATTGCCCTTTTTTTTTCAGGTGAGAGTGGGATGTTTGGGAGGGATAGGTATATTTGGGGAGGCAGGTTGGGTAGGATAACAGTCAAGACAGCATACAGGGGTGGTATATGACACATGTCAGGGGTAATCACCTTGATGGGGAGGGGTGTTTGGAAATTGGAAGCCCATGAGCCCCCTAGTGGATACAGTGGGACTGAGGTCCCCACACATGGGCAGTCGCCATTGCACCCTCACAGCCCCGAAGGTGGATGTGCTGGGGGCTGAGTAGGAGGGCCAGGCCAACCCTCTAGTTGCTACATGTGGCCCTCAAGCTGCTGTAGCAGATCTCCAAACTCCCTGCGGAGCTCGCTACGCATCACATCCCAGACCTGGCGACAGGTGACAGTGTCCTGTCTGCGCCCACTCCCAGGGGGGCCAAGCCTCATCCCCTGAGGTGGTTGACATGCTGGTGCCACGGCCAGTTGAGGTGGAACAGGTGGTTCCGCTGGGACCGGCCTTCCCAAATGTGCTATGGTGTTCAAATGTACAACATATGTGGGTTAGTAATAGTCAACACATTCCAGGATTAGGTATAACAGCTGCATAGATATTACCATTAACCCAAAACACCAGATATGGAACAGCTGCATAGCAAACAGAACACATGCATATATGGAACCACAGTGGCCATTACAACAGCATGCAGGAACATTGGTGGCAGCATGCCACCAATGTGGGAGTATTTCAACATGGCACATGCATAGGAACACATTTAAGTATTTATCAGACAATAGGACATATGTCCCAACAATAGATTTAACGGAGCACATACCGATTGAGTTGTGTATTTAGTTTATTGTTGCAGATATGGTGGGGGGAAAGAAAGATGTCAATTAACAACTAGTATATTCCTGTAGTTCTCATTACTTTCCTAGTCAGTGCTGTGATCCGTACCTTACAGGTTTTAATACACTACCCTATGGCCTTACTTTGGACAGTGGTATGGATGTTGACAATTATATACATGAACTGAGTTTTACCTGCAATATACACCTCTTAGCTGGTATATCTGTGGAGGTATTGTTTGTTAACACTACCTAAATGTTTCTACACATATTTCCAGATTCCAGGCTGATGTGATGCACATACCCGTCCATCTCTTATTGTGCATACGCTGGGCGCGTCTTGATCACATGCAGATGAACCGGGCATATTTTGAGTATTGACCTCTTAAACCTTTGGTGAGTTGTACAATGACAGGTTTGCTTTCTTTGACATTTTCCAAACATGTACAGGCCTGACAGTCAATTATATGACATGAAATGCTGCCTACATGTCAGAGATTAGCACACTGATATACAAGGGAGACAGGGTAACAGCCGGCAGATATGGGCCAATTTACTGGACATTCTGGACAATTCTGTACACTTGTGGGGTATGATTCTGCAAACAGCGTACTACCACTCCCAGGAGTTGAACCATGGCTGTGTCTGCTAAAAATAAAACAGTGTCCATCACAGTTGAGTGTGCTATATAGATATGGCTGTGTATCTCTTCTCTGATTTCTGTCTATAACTTTCCTGTGGTTTTACAATCTGACCTTGTAATTACTACACTGTTATACAGGTTTTCTTAGACAGTTTTATTATGTAGCACATGTGGGTCACAGTGATGAGTAATTCCGTATTATTCAGAGCAACTGCAATACTAACAATGCCATACAATACCAGAGTAAACAGTACCAGTACAGGATATCAATGTTTTATTTCTAGGCACAGTTTTCGTATCGTACAGACCTGTGGGGGCAATGTTTGTTAGCACTACCTGAATGTTACCACACATACTACCAGATTCCACATTAGTATTATGCACTTACGTTTGACTCTGTTACTGCACACACTCTTGTCACAGCTTCACAACATGGGGGTGGAGATGGGACATACTTGGATTTTTACTCTCATAACATTTTGGGGAGTTGGTAGAGTGAAAGGTTTGGTCTTATAGCTGACAATCAGTTATATTTCTTATTTGCTGCCTAAATGTCTGGGATCATCCCACTGTTTTGCCATGGGGACAGGGTGACAGGGTGCGGATATGGGACAATTAACTGGACATTCCGGACATATCTGTACAGTTGTGGGGTATGATTCTGCATACAGCCTACTACCACTCCCAGGATTTGAACCATGGCTGTGTGTGCTAAAAATACAACAGTTCACATCTGTGTTGAGTTTGCTATTTGGATTATGTTGTCTATCTTTTCACTTTTTTCTGTCTAAGTCTCTCTCAGTTGGACTATATGACCTCTTGTGATTACAACAGTCATATACAGACATTCCTACACATACAATTTATGTAGCACAGTGTGGGTAACAGTGCTTAATACAACAGTACTATTAAGAGATTGCAACTCTACATTACCATATGATACCAGAGTAAACACATGCAGTCCATCAGTTAGATCTTTATTGTCAGGCTATTTTGCTTTTATTTACATGCAACATATATGAGACTCTTCCTGCCATATTCTCTGTTGTATGCAGTACATGTCTTACACAATACAGGTTTTATACAGGTGATAAACTTCCTACTACTTTTAAAACAGCAACAGACTGACTAATGCTCCACAAGAAGAATAATAAATCCATGAACTTGCAAGCTAGTAATGCAAACTTTTTATTCCTTAAAGTGCTTTTTTTCGTCTGGCTGGATAACTAGACTTCTTCAGATGCAATTAAGTATTCAAAACACAGTATATAACATGAACATCAGTCAGCTGATCCGCCCTACTAATTAGAACAGCTGATCAACACCAACCAATGCATATACATACCCTCACAGCTTAAACCAAAATGCCTTAAACACACATACCATAAATTATATCTACTTCTAGTTAAGTTAATTAATACCTGCTAACAAGTTTATTAAATTTAATCATAGTTTATGCATCTATAAATATTCTAAAAACATTCTAAAAACTTATAAATTACTTACTATACTATAAGAAAAGTATTAAAGTCAGAAACCATACCTATAAATGAGTTTCTGACTTTAATTATGTACATACTCAAAAACCATATAGTTTAAATAGACTAAAACAGTTAAACTAATGATGCAAAACTCATACATTGCTCCTATTGGGACAACTCTACGTAGTACAATAATATAATATAATATACATAGCATATAAAATTCATAAAATATTTGCTATGTAAAATAATATACATTACACTGTGAAAGACATAAGAGGAATATTTAGCCATACCTATCCATAAATTAAATGAGCTGGCAATTATTAAACAGGTAGTGGACAGATAGTTACACATGGCTGGGACATCCCCGTTCTCCTAGCATCTTGGATCCACTGATCCAAGAGATCCTCCTTTCTCTGCTTCAGGTCAGCACTGTGATGCCTGACCTGCTCATCAGTTCAGGGTATGCCAGTGGCACTGGTGTAGTCACAGGTGAGATGGTCCCAGGCTTCCGCTTTCTAATGGGAACCCTGGTACTGGCCCTGAAGCAGTCTCTGGTCATGGTCTTTCACAAGGAGTCCTGCCATGACTCTAGACTCCTGGATGCCCCAGCGCTGGGCCTGAAAGCGCACACCCTCTCCCATACCAGCCATAGTGCCTACAGGAGGAAGTTGCAACCAGTTATGAGATGTATTCCTGCCTGTTGGGTGTAGATAGGGCCAATTTCCAGCACTTTGCCATTAATGTATGGTTTTGAAAATGCTAAGCTATGGGCAAATCTGCTTACCTAAGGTTGGCATTGCTTAAGGGGATATACCAATGGACAAACTAATTTAGCTGGCCTACACATTGCTTACACCTAGTAAGCAGGGCTGTGCAATGCTTAGCATTGCTTTATTTTTAATTTGCATACTATTTGGTGTTTGGCATTGATTTGTTATTCATTACATGTTATATATGTGTTTGGTATCCATGATTCATGTGTATGTACACTGTATGGGGTCCTTGTGTTTATTAGGGAATTTCAACACTTTATTACAATGACACTTCACATCTGGACTTAATGAATTACTCTAGTTCACATATTTATGTTATGTAGTAGGTTATACAGCATGACACTGTATATAGATTCCTTTCACACAGTGATTTTGACTTTCCTGTAGTGAGGCTCTGATTGGTGATGCCTCAATCGTACGTGCTGCTGTGATGGCTTAGTGGTTAACTACTGTGACTTTAGTGTACAGGGTCCTGGGTTTAAGACCTGGAAAGGCTGTTTATTTTGTTTCTGGCCAGAACAGCGACTGTTGCATACAGAGTGATTAAGGCACTTTTAAGCAATTGTAAGCGGGTTTGTGCAGGTTTGCGTGAAGGTAAGCAATGCTAACCTTTGGTTAAGTATGCTTACAGAGAGTTATCTTCAATATTGTTTAACCTGTGTGTGCATTGCTTACCCCATGTAAACAGGCTTAAACCCTCTTACTACTACTTAAATATGCTTACTCTTGCTTAATATTGCTTACTCCTACTTACCCCCACACTAATTTAGACAGTAATGTAAAATGGTTCTTGGGAAGGTGGTGGATTTGGAAACTCTAGGGATTTATCATTCATTACACATTGTACCTTCGATTTGTATCCCTGATTCATGTGTACATATACTGTATGGGGCATTTGTGATTATCTGTGGATATTACAACTTTATGACAATGACACCTCACATCTGCATTTAATGCAGTACTCCAGTTCACAAATATATGTTATTTAGAAGTTATGCAACAAAAAATATTGTTCATAAAGTGATTTGACATGGAAAATGGAATGTACTGGAGTGAGACTCGAACCAGGAATGACTGCTCATAAGGCGAATGCTCTGCCCACTACAATATTGCAGTACTGCTTCATTTGCATATATCTTGCTTTTTATTTTCTTGTGCCATTTAAACTGCAATAAACGTAGCTAAGCAATGGGCAAACCTGTGCACCTATGGTTAAATTTTATCTGTTTCAGAAAAAAAAAATAGCTTATTTATATTTTATATTTTTACTATTGTTCTTATAAACTTGAGGAGATTTTGCTGGGGGTATGTGGACACCTAGGAGTGGTCTCGCTCATGCTTATTGCTAACCTGCTGTTCTTGCTTGCAGGGGTGTGTATGTTCTGAGAGTCTGCTCTCAGACATGCCCCATGCACTCGTACACACTCCATGTCCATTTAGAAGCTCACATAGTGCGCCTTCATTAATATGACTGGTGCGCTTCTGTCCTGCTCCTAAATGGCCGCTTCCATGCAGGACTAAGCTAGTCCTGCATGGAAGTATAGTGAATCCAGGGGATAGTTAAAACTAATATTTTCTTATAATAAGTTATGGACAACACTGTGCATACAAGAGCTTTATGGCTTTGTGGTTCTATCATTCACATATTACTTGTTCCCATGACATATACAAACTATTTGCATTGCAGCTTTTTAGCTTGGACTACATAGCTCTGTAAATGTTAACTTTTCATTAGAAGGTTGTTGGTACAAGGTTCCAATAGAAAATGTTTTTGCAAGCACTTCTTACTAGGAAGAACTGAAATTCAAGTAAAACATATCTAATTCTTTAAATGAACAGGCTTTGGAATTTTAACCTTAATACTAAACAAAATAGTTCTATTACTAATTCAAACCACACTGCGGTGGTGGTGCTGCGGTAGCGCTGTTGCCTGACAGTAAGACGTTGTCCCGTTCGATTCTCAGCTAGAGCGTCTTCTGACTGGAGACATGCGTGAATGGGCGTACCTTTGTTGAAGGTTGTGCGTCAGGGCTGGCAACTCGGCACATAAAAAAAATCTACTGCCAATCATTAGCGGACCGGAGTTCCACTTTGGCAACCCATAACTGGGAAAAACCGAAAGACACAACAAAAACAACTAATTCAAACCACAATATTAATGTTACACAGGAAGTAAAATGTTGTTGAAATAATATTGTGTTCCTGTGTTACATGTAACATCTTATTGCACTTCATTTTTCTTCACAGATATTGGTATGACAAAGAACCTGATAACTGGAGTGTATGGTCAGACACAGAAGATGAAGATTGTGCTATAATAAAATCCAATGGCACATGGAGTGATATCAAATGCAGAGACCATCAAAGATGGATTTGTGAGAAACTAGCATCTGCTTGCAAATTAAATAAACTTAAATTAATGACAATAACATGCCTATCAGTCACAAACCATCTCAGTGAAGGTCATGCACTGCGGTGCATGATTAAAAATTAACAAAAAATAAAGCTATGTGGTTTTGTTTTAAAAACTAATATGAGTAAGTCTTCTACCCTTCTAACTCCAAAACTGCAGGTAATGTGGTGCAAGCAATCATATTATCATGTTCTGTGCATTTTTATTAAAATATCTAAAATAATATTAGGATGCAACAGTGCACAACATATACCATTGTTTCCTTACAGCAAGTGGATCTCTAGTTCTATTCTCAGTTGAGATGCCTTCTGTGCAGAGTCTGCATGTCATCTCTGTGTCCAAGTGGGTTTTGTCTAGTTGCTGTGGTTTCCTTCCACATTGCAAAGACATGCAGTAGGTGGACTGGATACTCTAAATTGATCATATGTGAGAGTACACATGTGAGTGTGTGTTATGGAAGAACAGCCACAACAAGGCTAGCCACCTGGTCGTGTGAATGTGAATCTTGTTCTTTAGATGTTTGCCACTGTTAAAGTGATACCCCAAACATGTGTAACAATGTGAAAAAGAGTTGTGGAAGGACGGATCAAAATAATAATGTTTTCTTCCTGGTTGTAATTGATTTATTGACATATTTTCACTGGAAATTGTAAGTAAACATTTCACACTATTAATGTTATTTCCTTGCTATATACATTAACATTTTATGGATAATATTCTAAAACAAGATATATACAAACACCTGAGTTACTGCCCTACATTCAGCTTGTTATACCTCTTTAGATTTCTGTCCTTTTCTACAAATGCAGGACTAAGCAGGTACCAACTTTCTGTGGTACCACACACACATAACTATCATTTGACAATGCCAAATATTGGCCTGCACACCATTAGTGACTCAGAATTAGAAAGTAATAGTACAAGATGATGTCAGGAGTTTATAAAATGTCAACTTCACTAAAACATTGGGTAGGAGTCCGTAAACTCCCTATAGGCTCCTCGCAGAGCCTACACTGAATGTGTCTGTGACTGTGACCACAGTCAGCATGTGGCAGCTCACAATGCATATTAATGAGATGCAGCAGGCCTAAGTGAGGTTTCACAGTGCCTACCAGTATTGCGGGCAGAGAAAACTTGCAAACCAACATGGATATCAAGTCGATGCAAAGGAGAGAATATACAGTCCACCCCGCCCCTAAATAAACAGTACACATCAAGTCATGCAGACCATACCTTGAAACCTCTTAGGACAAGACATCTGGACAAAGCCATAAATAATGGGGAGAGGGGAAGAAATAAGGACACTTTTTAAATATTGCTCTTACAAACTTAGAAATTGGCTAGAACATACGGTTAGCAGAATGCAGCCTTACTGCCATGCCTCCAAATGAATAGTACACATCGGAAAACACTCGGACCGTACCTCTCAACCTCTTAGAGCAAGCAATCTGGAAAAATCCATCAGTAATGGAGGGAAAAGGGGCAGAAATATGGGCACTTTTTAAATATTGCCTTTACAAACTTAGAAACCAGAGAGAACAACAGGTTAGCAGAATGCATCTCTGCTGCCATGCCACCAATAAAGAGTACATATCAGAAAACATTCAGACCATACCTCTCAAAGTCTTGGAGCATGAAATCTGGAAAAAGCCATCAAAAATGAGAGTGGAAGGGCCAGAAATAGGGACACTTTTTAAATATTACTCTTACAAACATAGAAACAAGATAGAACAACAGGTTAGCAGAAAGCAGCTTTTTCTACCACACCCCCAAATGAGCAGTAGACATCAGAAAATATGCAGACCATACCTCTTAGGGCAAGACATCTGGATAAAGCATGACATAATAAGAGGACAAAGGGACACGTTAAATATTGCTCTTATAAAGGTAGAAAGTTGCTAGAATAACATAATTTGAGTTAGCATGCATTGTCTGAAGGACTTGAAGTCTGAAACTCAAAGACATGTCATTATTTAGTCACTTTGATCACCAGGGCTGTCTCTTAGAGCAAGAAATTGAGACAAAAGCCATAAATAATGTGGGGGCAATTAAGGATAACAAGTAGGGACCATACCTCTCAACCCCTTGGCACAAGATATCTGGACAAAGCATGCCATAATGTGGGGACAAAGGCACTAATATACAGTCACATGTTAAATATTGCTCTTATAAATGTAGAAAGTTTCTAGAATAACTGAATTTGTGTTAACATGAATTGTCTGAAGGACATGAAGTCTGAAACTTAAAGGCATGTCATTATGTAGTCACTTCGATCCTCAGATCATACTAGTGACTTGTCAGAAAACCATAACGTTTATGAGAAACAGGCCAAAAATAATAGGGAAAAAGTTGGATGTTCTGCAAAAATGTTGACAGTTGAGAGGTATGCTAGGGACACACATTAAATATTGCTCTTACCAACTTAGAAAGTTGATAGAATGACAGGTTTTGCATTCCCATGATTTGTCAGAAGGGCATGAAGTCTGAGACTCAAATGTCTGTCACTGTTTGCTGATTTCAACCCTCAATAATTTAACAATGATTTACCAGAAAAAACACAATTATATGATAAACAGAGCAAAATATGAGGCAACATCTGGATATTCTAAAAAATCTGTACAATTGAGAGATATGGCTGTACAAATAGCTGTCATTCTGTTAGTGCACACAGGCCAACTTAATCAGAGGACAAATAACCAGTAACAGGAACATATTTGACATAGATGTCACATGGGAATGTGTTTGAATGTTAACACTCTCAATCTCTTAAAGCAGTAAATGTGGACAATGCCATAAAAATGGGGTTACAAAGGGCAGAAATTGAGGTAGATTGTCAATATTCCATATCCAAATCTATGAAGTTAATAGAATATATAGGTTGTACATTAACATGAACTTTCTGAAGTGCATGAGGTTTGAAACTCAAATGTCAGTCATCAGTTACTGACTGTACTCTGTAATGACATGCCACTGATTTGCCAGGAAAACAATATCTTATGGGAAAAGATAACAAATATGAGACAACGACTAGGTATTCTGCACAAATCAGGATAGTTGAGAGGTATGAACCCAAATGTCTGTACTACTGAGTCACGGCAGTGCAGAGGTTATCCCAGTGATATGGCAGAAAACTGCATATTTGATAAGGAAAACATTTGGATATCCAGGTAATATCTGGACAGTTGAGAGGTATAAGAAGTATATGGTCCAAACATAGTACAGGACAGTGTACCTACAGTGCAGAGTATTGTGATATCCCATTCCTGACATTCTGTAATGGAGCTGAGTTAATGATCTTTAACAGGACATGGGACTGCTATGTAAAATGATAACAAACATGAACACTCCAACCTCCAAAACATTCACAAAAGACAACGGAGCTGCACTATAAGTACTTTATTCGACTGAAGAAATACACGTAAATAACAGTAAACCAGTGACAATAAACTAAGTGCTTTCTTCTTGTAAATAACTCAAAAAGACTTCATTAGAGTTCGTAAAACATGAAATCTTTGGTGCTTATATAGGAACAACTGACCAATAGCAAGTCAAATCCAATACAACAAACTCAATAGACTTAAAAACATACCAATCACCACCTTAAGAATATATGGTATATAAACGCAGATACAAAAAATGCAGATACGAAAAAACATTGTCAACTAGTTTTAACATTTGTATTTTAAAAATTTGAATGTATACAGGTGTTGAAGTATCAAAATATAAAATAATAAAATTTGTAGCCTAAAGAAAGTATTGATGCTGTGATCTTATTAAAATGAGACTGAGCACTAGTTTTATAGATATAGAATGTTTACCACCAGTAAACCTTTCAAAAACACTGCTCTCTTCTCTTTAACACACATGCTAGTGACAAAGTCTCATTTAGTCCTGCTGCTGCTGAAGTGTTAAGCCTCAGTTGCCAGGTTAATTCCTTGAACTGTATTAATTGCTCTTAATCAACAACACAATCAATGAAAAAAAATACAAATTTTTTAAAGCTGGAAAATACAGTGGTATGCTTATACAATGCATTTGTAACTTTACCTTTCTAAATTTCGTACAGATGTTCCTGAACTCTCTCTTTTGACTTCCTGATTGTTTCCCCACATAAAAGCAGTTACATAAGGTACAGATAGCCTGATAATTCACATAGGATGTGTTGCAATTGCATTTACCAGTACATGCTATAGTTCTGTCAAAATTTTGTACTGATACATATGGTCCTTCATGTATAAACCTACAAACCATGCAGGCACCATTTTTTACAGGTCTATATCAGAAGCACAAAAAGGCTTCTGAGTGAATACTTAATGATCAACACATATTCATCGAACTGCATTTAAGCGATTCGATGAATATGTCACAGGGCAAGGAGGTAGTTAGCCATCTACACCATGGTGCCCTTTCCTTTGCTGTAGTGTGATCTCGGAGTTGGTATATATTAGTTGGGTGGTGTGGGGGCAAAGCCCCCCACCTGATTAGGGTTTTTAATTTTTTTTTTTGTGAATGGGCATGTGAATTTTTTCACTATGAAAAAATTTGAGGATGTAGCCATTCACTCTTTAGGGGTTTCACATGTTATGTGTATCGACTTTTATGTAGTACCACATATGCGCTTTTGTGCTTCTGATATAGACCTTTTTTGTATATAATCCCTTCAGTGTAAACAGTTTTCCAACTACCCACATCCTTTTCCACCAAAGACTTCATGTGCCTACCTTTACTGTAAACCACCACAGGAAATTGTCCTAGCAAATTCTTCTGTTCTGGTGGAAGAATAATATCCCAGTTGAACCCGACCACCTTAATGTATTGGAATACATCTGTATTGCAGGGAATGGCAAAAATATGGGTACCTAAGAATACTACTTTAGTATTCCTTTGATGCAAAGATTCACAAATTGTTTTGTTTATAGAATCACTATATGTTCCAGCTTTAAGAAATTTGTATTTTTTCTCATTGATTGTGCTGTTGTGGAACCCTTTAAGGGTGATTTAGAGCTATTACTAGAGTTCAAGGAATTAACCTGGCAACCAAACTAAGGAAAACGCTAAAAACAACCCAATAAATAAAAAATGCCACAGAGGTAGAATCAGTGAATGAAAGCATTTGCTTTCATTCACTGATTCTACCTCTGTGGCATTTTTTATTTATTGAATTAACCTGGCAACTGAGGCTTAACGTCTCAGCAGCGGCAGGACTAAATGAGACTTTGTCACTAGCACGTGTGTTAAAGAGAAGAAAGCAGTGTTTGTGAAAGGTTTACCTGTGGTAAACATTCTATAGCTATAAAACTAGTGCTCAGTCTTGTTTTAATAAAGTCACAGCATCAAAACTTTCTTTAAGCTGTAAGTTTTATTGTTTTATATTTTAATATTGCAATACCTGTATAAGTTAAAAATGTTAAAATACAAATGTTAAAATTTGTTGACAATGTTTTTTTATATCTGCATTTTTTATATCTGCATTTATATATCTTACATTCTTAAGACGGTGATTGGTATGTTATGAGTTTGATCTTTTGGATTTGTTTTGCTATTGGTGAGTTGTTTCTATATAAGTACCAATGATTTCATGTTTTACTAACTCTGATGAAATATTTTTGAGTTATTTATAAGACAAAATCACTTAGTTTGTTATTACTGGTTTATTGTTATTTTATGTGTATTACTTCATTCGAATAAAGTGCTTGTACTGTCATGTAAAATGAGCACAGGGAAAGTGTGCGTATTGAATAGGGAAACACAGATGAATTGTAAGAATGAACACAGAAAGAGTACAGGTGAAACTCCCACATGTACAGCAGAGGAGGGCATGTCAGTGGAAGATGGTTGTAGCAGCAACACCAAGCACATAACTATGTGGTACAGTACGGACAGTACAGTGAAAATGTGTTGCCTGTGACTGTCGCACAAAGTAACATAACAATGGGAAGGATATGTGTGTGTGAGTTAAGCATCCTTACATGAATAATGCAGCGGACATCTATCAGGGATCTGACATACAATTGGAGTAGGGTGCATACTGGGAAGTTGTGCAGACCGTTATACCTGAATATGAGTGTACTCTTGCCAGAGGTCTCCAGCAATGTAGCCACAGGTAAAGGATCATGGCAAACATTACAAAACCAAACACAATCATGGACAATATCAGAATAATGCCACCACTAATCCCATGCCTGTGACATAATATATGTGATGTGAAGTGATAAGAGATAAGCTTGCACACACATTGGACAACATTATGATACATCCAAACTCCTGGTACTGTAAGATCTGCAGGAGGTGTTAGGTGGGACACTGCTATACCTGTATGTAACAGTATGAGCACTACAGGCTAGATGCCTTGTGTGCATGGCATATATCAGTGGCACAGTTCACACTGTCACAAATGCTATACATGCCATTAATGCTGTCAATCACTATTATATGCAGTGTGCACATGAGGTAAACAGGTAGCACATATGCATCTGGTGTAACACCTTAACTGGTGGGTCTGCACCATCAGCCAGTCATATATATTCCACAGAAAGAATACCTAGGTGTGAACGATAAGCTGTGTGGCAGTGCACTGTGACAAAGGTGGTACACTTAAGTTACACATCAGTAGAACATGTGTAAGGAGGTACATGGAGAAGGGTGCACTGTACTCAGTTATTGGTGTGATGAAGGCTGGGAAAAATGATGTTAGTATGCCCTCTGATGTGCATGTACTTTACATACCCAGTACTTGTGTTAAAGTCACATGCTGGTCATACCTCTCAACCTCTTCATGCAAGAAATCTGGACAAAATCTAAAATAATGGTGGGGCAAAGACCCAAAAATAGTGACAGATTTTAAATATTGATCTTACAAACGTAGAAAGTTACTATAGTAACATGGTTTGTGTTAGCATGCATTTTTTGAAGGCTACGAAGTCTGAAACTCAAATTTATGTCACTATTTATTGACATCAGTCCTCACTGATTTATTTCAAAATCATAAATTTTAAGTAGGACAGACCAAAAAAAAAAAAAATAAGGCAAAAATCTGTACATTCTGAGAAAATCTGTACAGTTGAGAGGTGTGATGCTGCTGGCTGTACCACTTACCCTCTACCCCATGAAACAGATCAAATACCTATTGGTCTGATTATAGGGTGTGATGTCTACATTATATTTAGGTGTTGTGTCTGTTTCCTAATGTAACACATCCCTCCATGTGTCTCGTCAATGCAGGTGTTGTCATGGCTGCGACAGCAGTCTCTGGCATGTGTTGATTCTGTGTGTATTATACTAATATCACAGTTGTAGTTAATGATTGCCCACAAGCTATAGTCCTATATGCAGCCGTTTGGACACTGCATGTGTATGTCATCTGTGATGTCCATCACTTAACTAAAGGGAAGGCAAGGACCTAGCAGACATCTCTGTTGTACTGACCTGATCACTGGACCTGAGCTATATGTCACATCACACATATCAACATAGTGAGATGCCATATATGTCATACACTGGTCTAACCATTTGGTGATATAGTATTTCTGGCCACATGTGACAGTGTTGATTGAATAGCACAGTGTGACTTTTTGTCAAATGCCTTTACCTGTTCAAGTTCAACAAGATGATACTGCTGTCATCATGCATGCTCTTGATGACCTCTTTGAGGGCATCTATCAGATGTAATGGACCTGATGTAGCAGTAACAACTCACACACATCTGTAGCATACACCTGGAATATACTAGTATATATGTAGAAGAGGTGTAACTCACAGTCAAGGAGAGTCAGGATGTCTCTCTACATGCATGCTTCAGGTACTGTCCCCCCAACAGTGGTAGATGTATGCCGATGTACACCCTTGTGCAGGAACATAGGCCATGTGGAGGGTGTGTCAAACTGTGTATTCCACTGTACTAGAAAGGTGTATGTGTTTGGTTACACCATAGGTGATCTGTGATGTTGTCACAGCAGATTGATTCCATGTGATAGGCCTTCATTAAGGTAGGAAAGTGGATATTGCCTATTGTTATCTGTCCTAGGGTTATGATACAATCACATGTGCAGGTATCATTGACAAAATCCTCCAAGCTGGGGATTAAGCTTCATGTCATTTGATGGGTAAACAACTGGCTCACTGACAGAACATATCATGTGACAGTTGGTGAATCATCCTGTACCAGTAAAATTGCCACCACTGGCAATGCCCAGGGATCTCTGCTTGGCCCTTCACTATTTGAACTGTACATCTTGACAGTTCAGGCTAAAGTATATGGCCTTTGTCTTACCAAGTTTACTGATTCTTGCATATTGTCTGCAATCACTGAGTCCACCAATGGTGATAACATAGCACTGGAGAAGCTAACATACACAACTGAATGGTGACAAATGTGCACAATCTACAAATAAATGCAGAAATGTGTGCTTGTAATGTTGTCCATCTGAAAAGTGGAGTTCCATGCTAATCATAGCATTGACAACAGTCATATGCAGAAACCCAATGATGCAAGCACTGGGAACATATTTAGATAGCAATCTGAACTTTGATCACCAAGTGTCCGAACTGCTACTGAAAGCCTATGTTATGCACATCATAAGTCACACCATCATGCTGACATCTTAGGATTGCATGACTGCACTATAGTCAATCTGCATTACAGCACTAACTGCTCTTTTTTACATGTACCTCACTAGACAAATGTAGCAGCTGGAGAGACCACTGGGTTTTCTCAGCAAGATAACACAGGGCCTACACACCATGCCATGATGTATGTGGATAGGCTAAAAGCCATGTCACTGTAAACTTTATTGTATAGGATAATGCGACCTCCGCCTGACCCCTAGGCCAATCTCTGACCCTGCCCTGGTGGGAGTACTGCATATCCAAAAATGCAATATAAGTGATGACATCAGCAGTGTCTGTTGAGGACAAGATAGCAATGTCCCACATGGTGGTGTAAAAGGCTCTCTCTAATGTCAAGCAACAGCTCTCACACACACACATACCTAGTTGACTGCAGTAAGAATAGAACCTTTACCTAAGGTAAACAGACTATAAGACAACACTTAAGACAAGTGCTACTGCTTAAGTCTGATTTGGAGTGTGTCAAACAGCACTTTATAGCTGATGATATTAGCAGTGTCTAGGGAGGAGAATATGGTAATAACAATATTCCACATGCTGGAAAGGCTGTCTGTAATGTGAAGCACCAGCTCTCTTTCACACACACACACACACACACACACACACACACACACACACACACACACACACAAACACAATTGACTACAGTGAGAATAGAACCCCTTCCTACACACTACTTAACACAAGTGTCAGGTCACAAATCTGATTTATATAAGAGTGCAGGTGAACTTATAGTAGATGCCATCAGCAGGCCATGTGGGGGACAATAGGTTGTGAGGCTGGCATAGGCACATAGCTTCATGGGTACATATACAACTACTAACCTACTAGCACTAGGATGTGTAGAAGCCCAGCTGTGTAAAAGCATGAGTACCTTAATGAGCATAGTTGGATGGTTGCTTTAAGCAGACTGTATTTGTGAGTGGCACTAGCTGGCCTTGTTCACAACAGACATAGGTGCCAGCTCAGAGGCAACTGTACAATCACCCAACCAGTAGTCAAGGTTGCCATTGAACAGAGTCATTGGGGAGTACTGCTCTACACACAGTAGGAGCTTATTTCAGCCTCTGAGGTGGCACCTATGTCACTCACAGACAGGCACAGTTGTTGCTGCTCATAAAATTGCTCTGTTAACAATGATCATCTAAATTTGCTTAATAATGGTACTTGTGTTTTTACACAGCTAGGTGACTATAGCCTCATGTATAGTGATAACCATGTACTCCTACAACTTACTAATACAATATGTGAGAGATGCAAGTGTACAATGAATCTAGAAAAAATGCTTGCTCTGTCAGGTAACAATGGGCTAGATATCAAACAGGTTGCCAGCACATACACTTCACCTCCTCAGAAAACCAAGTGCACAACACATAAACTCACATATGCAGAGGTACTCAGTAGAAGCTAACCGAAAGAGCAGAGACCTTGCAAATCCAAACCTGCTGCACACGGCAGTCTCAAGAGAACCCACTAAACATAAAAACAAACATATCAGTGTCTCGCCCATTAAGCCTTTAAGGCAAAACACCTTAAATCAATGTATTGGTTATAAGCGAATACAAAGTGAGACACATGGTTCTCCTCCTCACCAGGTTGTACAAGGAGAAAGTCACAGTCACCTGTGCCAGGATCAGCAAAGTCACACATGCACTGAAGTCTCTCAACAACAAAGAACAGTTGTATAAAATCTTACCATAATGGTAGATGCCCTTGCATTCACTGCTGCAGTATTCTAACATATGAGATTCTCTGCTGTGGAAGCCTGATGTCCAGCCAGTCTATCAAAGACTCTTGTTCCTTTAAAGGTACACTGAACATCACCCAAACACTCCTTGCATGACATAGGGCATAAATGTGATGTTCAGGCCTACCAAAAACAGAACTGATTGCCCCAGTAGGAACACCAGTCAAAGGAACCCAGGAGTTAATCTGTGCACTCAGGAAGGCAATTGACTAAGGGGATGGAGGGAGGGAGTGAATATTGCAGCAGTGAAGGCAAGGACATTTACCATTATGGTAAGATTTTAAACAGCTGTACTATGTCCTTAAATTCACTGCTGCATACTCTAACATATGCGAGAGTGTCAAAGCTCAAAAGGAAACTTGGGAGGGGCAAGGAGCAGAAGAGTCCCCTAAAAAGCCATGAAGATGGACACTAGCATAACCAACCCTAGCTCTAGAGAAGCATCCAACTTGCATTGCTTGGTAAAGGTATGCACAGACATCCAGGTAGCTGCTTCAAGAACAGAATTAGTGTCTAAGCCCTTGAAAAAAGCACCATAAGAAGCACAGCTCTAGCAGAATGAGCCTTAACTGAAGAAGGAAGGCTCTTGCCATGAAAAGTGTTACAAAAGGAAAAAAAACATAGAAATCCAAGAATAAATAGTTTGCTTGGATACAGCAAGTCCCAAAGACCTAGGATGAAAAGAAACAAATACCAGATTAGATTTTCTATTAGCCTTAGTGTTATCCAAATAAACCCTGAGTTGCCTATGCACATCCAAAGTATGCAGCATCCTTTCACTGACATCTTGCAGAGAAGAGAAAAATGGCAGATTAATAGACTGGTTACATGATAGCTTATTAACCACCTTAGGCATAAAAGAATGGTTAGTGTGCAAGGACACTCTGTCCTCATGAAAGATCAAAAAAGAAGGACAAGCCATAAGGGTTTACAACTCAGACACCCATCTCGCAGAAGTAAGAGCTAACAAAAGAACAGTCTTCCAGGAACAATGTTGCAAGGAAGTTGAAGCAGAAGGCTCAAAAGGAGCCCGAGTCAACTTCTCCAAAACAAAATTGAGATCCCAGGGAGGAGGAATAGGCCTCCTGGGAGGTATAATATTAAGGATGCCTTTAAAAAATTGTTTCATCTCAAATCTAGAAGCTAAAAGAGGAGAAACAAGCAGACAAGCATAGATAACTGATAAGTGGGTGTTAATAGAAGAATAGGCCAAACCAGCATTGAGCAACTCACACAAATAAGAGAGAACCAAAGGAACATCCACAGTGAGTGGGTCCAGGTTATGAGAGAGGCATCAAATAGAAAAATTCTTCCATTTGCATAAGTAGGATTTCCTAATAGTAGATTGGCCTCCTGCAGGACTTGCAGCACTTCCTCAGAAAAAAAGATATCTATGGAATCAAAATCCTATCACCTGCAGTGTCAGCTGAAACATGGACAGGTGGGGATCGATGAGAGCTCCCTTGTCTTGTGTGATCAGATCCACCCTGTGAGGTAACTTGTGATGATTGCCCCTGGCAAGATGCAGAAGTAAAGGGAATCAGTGTTGTCATGGCCAAAAGGGAGTCACCAACAAGATTTTGGAAGCATTCTGTTGAATTTTGAACAGGACTTTCAGAATGAGAGGAAGGGGAGGGGAATGCATAAATAAACATCCTGTTCCTAGCAAATTAGAGGGAGTCCACCTTCAATACTGAGGACCTGGGACTCTTGCACAAAACAGAGGAAGTTGTCTGTTCAGAGAGCAGGCATAAAGATCCACTTGAAGAGTACCCTTCTCATGGATAATGACCAAAAACACATCCCTGTGAAGCATCCATTCCTGGGACTGAGTTAAGGACCTGAACAGAGTGTCTGCCACAATAATCTGACCTGAAGGGATATATACTGCCTGAACAGTCACTTGATACTTGACAACAAGATTCCATACCAGAAGTGCCAACCAGCAAAGAAGATAAGATCTCAATCCTACTTGTTTTTGATATACCAGGTCACTGTGGTATTGTCTGTGAACACCTTGAGAGGCCCTGGAGAGAAAAGAGGATGAAAGGCTTGAAGGGCCAGCAGAAGAGCTCTCATCTCTTTCACACTGATGTGCACCTTCTGTTGACGAGGAGACCACACCCCTTGTAACTTTAGGGAGACAAATGTCACCACCATCCCATGTCTGAAGCATCTGTGAACAACTCCTGAGAAGGAAGAGGAGGATGAAAATGAATCCCTAGAGTCAGAGAGAATTGCTGAATCCACCAGTGAAGTTCCCGTCTGAGACAAAGAAGAAGAGTTGGAGCTACTCTGACTTCAGAAACCACCAAAACATTCTCATGTGAAGTTTGGACAGAGGGAGCATCAGAATAGTGGATGTCATGAAAGCCAGGGCTCTCAGAAACTTCCTGGTGGTAATGGAAGCCAGAGGAAGAAGAGTTTGAAAGAAAGAAATGAGAGTTAAGGCCTTGAAGCAGGCAGGGATGCAAACATTGGCACAGTCTGAATCCTGCAACCCAGAAAAACATGATCCTGAGAAGGAGTCAGAGAAGACTTTTTGAAATTTATATTGAACCCCAGGCTCTGAAGAATGGAAATGACAAAATTAAGATTTTTGAAAAGAGTCTCTGGGGAGGACACCAAAATCACCAGGTCACCTGAGTAAAGAAATATTTGGATCCCTAGAAGCCCACAAAAAGCAATCACAGGAGCAAGGCATTTGCTGAACACACTTGGGGCAGTAGAAAAGCCAAAAGGCAAAGCAGAGAACTGAAATGCCAGAAAGCAACAGATAAATGCAAAACTCCCTGAAAAGAGGATGGATTGGACTATGGAGATAAGCATCATTGAGATACAGAGACACCATATAGGCCTTTGGGAGCATGAGATGAAACAAAATCTGAAGGGACAACATCCAAAAGGAAGGCACTCTTAGAAAAATGTTTAGATGAAAAAGGTCTAGAATAGGTCTCCAAGTGCCCTCTATTCTGTGTACTAGAAACAGTCTGGAGTAGCACCCTTTCCCACTTTGGGACACATGCACCTTTTGAATAATACCGAGTCAAGAGATTTTGAAGAACATCTGGGAAAATTAGAAGTTGTTCCTGAGGAGGCCGAAGAATGCCCATAAATGAAGGACAGGATTTCCACACCAAGAAGTACCCCTGATGAATGATCAACAGTACCCAAGAATCCTGACTGATCTGAAGCCAAACAGGAAGAGAAAGGTGAAGAGAAAGATGAATGTGACTGGGAAGAGACAGATAGTCATACAGTACCCAGTGTGTCTGGAAAGGAAGCTTTTGGAGTCCCTGAAAACAGAGTAGCCTTAGCAGAAGAAGCCCATTTGCCACTATTCTTATCTTTAGTAGAAAGGCAGGATTGTCTACGAACAAAGCCAGGCCACGTAGCATAGTTTCTCTGAAATTTAGGCACAGGAGAAACAAACACATGATTTAGCACCTGTAAGCCCTCACCCTTATCCTGAAGGCACTTAAACTAGCAGCAGCTTCCCCAAACAAAAGTTTAGAATCCAGAGGAACATCCATCAACCTAGCTTTAATATCATCAGGTAGAGGTTGAAGCCTAAGCCAAGAATACCTCCTTGACACTAAAACAAAAACAGCAGTCCTAAAAGAGGCATCTGCTGCATCATAACTACATTAGATAGAATGACAAATGACTTGTGAAGAAGTCCCTAGTGAGGATAGAACAAAAGTCCCAAGCAGGGATAGAACAGAAGTTTTAGCCTCAGAGTCTAGAAAATCAGAAAAAAAGTTGACAGGCCTGAGAAAGAAGAGCCAACACATACTTATACATATGGGTCTGATAATTAATACCCTAAAAGCTAGGGTAGCAGAAGTGTAAACCACCAACCCAGCCTTTCCATAGTTTTGCTGTCCTTGTCAGAAGGCAATAGCTTGGGCAAGGAAGCAATTGAGATAGCTTATCAGAGGCTACAAGCACTACAGAGGGGTCAGCAGCAGGACATTTATGCAAAAAAGAACAATCCTCAGGCACCCTATAAAACCTGTCAGTCTTCTTGGGAGCAGGTGGCAGAGAATCAGGCACATGAGAGGCATTGGAAAAAAGCATCCAGAAAGCAGCCAAACAGGAGGAATGGCCACAGGTTTAGGAGATGCCAACTGCAGAAACTCATAGTACATCTTATGGCTATCACTGACCTAAGCACAATCCTACTTAAAAAATCCATCATCCTATAGGGTGTGTCCCCAAGGGAAATTTCCTCAAAGGAACATCTGGACTAATGGATTCCTTCTCTTCTGACCCATAGTCCAAAGGAGAAGGACTTTGTCTAAAATAACTCAGGGACTGGACATCAGAATCCAACTCATCCTCCGAAGAATCCTGTTGTCTAGGCCTTTTAAAGGGAGAAGAGGACCAAGGAGTTGCAGGAACTAAAGCACCTTGAAGAGGCTTTAAGGACATTAAAGCAGAAAAAAAACTCCTGAGTGAAGGCCTAGTACTCACTTTGTGAAAGTCTAGGAGCAGAAGAAACATGTTTAATTTTTTGTTTCTTTTAAGGGAATGTCACCTCCACAAAACTGAGAAGGTTCAGACCTAGGTTGGCCGTTGAGAACTGTAGTAGGAACTTCTTCCCCTACTAAAAAATAAGGAATCTCATAGGCCCCTCAAAAAAAAAAAACCTGAATGTCCAAGACAGACACCTGCAAAGCCTCTTCAGACATACTGCCAGCTGGATCCTCACTGGCCTCCAAAATGGTCGCTAGAGAGAAATCCAACAACAACACTGAACAAGGCTCTGCATTTATAATGACCTTAGGAGAAACGACTGGCAAAGGCTGGACAGAGGAATATTCTGGTTGTACCCTTCTCACCTTTTCCTTCTCTAGTGGCTGACCCTCTGGGCAGGAGATTCATTCCATTGCATCTTTAGAGAGAAGCTTAAAACTCTTGTTCTCACCATACAAGGAAAGGGAAGAAAGTCTAATGTGAAGGGTTTTCAGAATGATTGCCTGACAAATAAAACAAGACTTATCATCATGAGAAGTTCCTAGGGAAAAAAAAGACACTTATGTGGCAATCTTTATGGGAATCTATCTCCCACACTGGCATTTATCCTTCCTGGTTGACATTAACCTCAGGAAGCACAAAAAAGCAAGAAAAAACAAAATCCCTTGGAGGGCATTTATCTGCAACTGCAAAGAAGTCAGGAAACAGGTGTCGGTAGTCACTGAAGAATGAAAATGGATTCAACTAGCAGAAAATGGACACAGGTGAATAGACCAAGCGTGGAAAGATATGTTTGTACTGGTGGCAAAGAAGTTCTGTTTTAGGTAGGCCTGAATGTCACCTACAATATGCAAGGAGCATTTGGGTGACATTTGGCATACCTTTAAAGCAACAAGAGTCTTTAGCAAACTGGCCAGATGTCAGGCTTCCATGGAAGGGAATCCAATGTTAGAATACTGCAGCAGCAAATGTAAGGACATCCACAATTACACCTCTGTCTTACTCCGTATTGGAGTAAATGACTTGAGTCACACCTCACTGGACTATATGAAGAGAGATATGACTGAACTCTCAGATTTTGTGTCCCAGAGAGGTATATCCATAGCCCTAAGCAGCATTCTACCTTCAACCAGGATGATACCGCAATACAAACAAAAGAATTATCAACTCCAACAATTGTCTTAGCTACTGGTATCACTCCAGAGGATCCATTAGTTGTTAGATTGGGATGATAAGGTCAACAAGCCATGCTGCTTTGCCAGTGATGGTCTTCATCTGTTGCTTCTTGCCTTTTGGTTACAGGTCTTGCCTCCCCCATTGTGACTTTTTAGGCAATGTCATAAGAACAAACTTCCTGGTGTAAAAATATCCTCAGAAGACAAACTCATGGTTATGCTGCTTAATGCTAGGTGTCTAAGTCAGAAATTAAATTCAATGGAGGCACTTCTTACGTGGAAGATGTTGATGATTGTGCAGCCACAGATACATGGTTTAGGGCCACAGAGAGTACTCTGGCCATAAAAGACTATAATGCTTTCCACATCTTCAGGCTGCAAAATGAATGTAAAAGAACCAAAAGAGATGTATCTTCATACAAGACAAGTACACCTCAAGAGTGGTTCAGCAGTATAACTCTCTATAGTTACTACAAGTCCAAATAACTGTAGGAGAACCCCCCCTCCACATCATTGTTAGCTGCAGGTCCATGAACATGAACCCTGAAAACCACACAGTGCTTTCCTGGACCTACTTGAGTCACTCATAATAAGCCAAGCACCCTAGGCATGGATGACTGTAACTATCCTTCCACTGATTGGGATACATATATGAGCTCAAACAAGCTCACCCTAAGGTTCCTGCACTTTGCAAACACAAATGCTATCGAATGTCCTTGACCTAGTACTCACCAACATGGGAAATTGCTGCACCACCACATTTGCGAGACCCTCTCTGGTAATGTCTGAACATAATCAGTCACTTTCAGTGTAAAAATCATACCTGACCCCCCCCCCAAAGATCCAAAAAGTGGAAAAATATCCTAAGCAATGGCATATATAGCTTCAAACCTACTGCTACCACTGACAGTAAAGACTCCTATACAGATATGCACACAAATGGCCTGTATAAACACTTTAGCAAGTGTATAGACTTAGCTGTACCAGAAAGGAGCAAAACTTGATCATGAAAAAAAAAAGCTGCCCTGGTGGACATCTATCATAAAAAGATTATAAAACAGGAAAAAGAAACTGATGTCCAGAAATAAGAGGGAACAGTCTCAGCAGAACAACAACCACCATAGATTGAGCAAGCAAAGTAGACATTTTATAAAGTCCTCTAAAGTTAATTACAAAACTAAATTAACATCCTTATCTAAGGATAATCACAAGGCATTCTTTAGTTATATCTGTAATATAAAAGGGAAGGCCCAGCTTTGCACAAAATTCAGAGTGGATGGTACTGCTCACACTGAACCTGAGGACATATCCAACATGTTAGCAGACAGGTTTGGCAACAATTTCAGACCCCTCTCTCCTCCGATCATACCCCACAGCATACCTGTCAACAGTTATGCATCTGTTACCTCCAAATAATCAGTCTAATTGGACTCATTAATGCCAAAAACACAGCCTCTGTGGGACAGGATAACATCCCAGACTGCTTACTAAACAGTTGAAAGCAAGTATTAGCAGAACCACTGGGTACTCTCTTCAACCACAGTTCAAGTACTGGCTTTTTCCAGGCAGAGGGGGGAAAACATCAATTGTAATACCCTTGCACAGGTCTATATTACTTCAGCAAAAAATTCAGAGAATGGCATTTTCGGTTCACTTACATCGAATGTGCTGCTCATCGAACTGCACAAACAGAGATCGCAGTACAGTGAGGATTGGGAAATTTGCCCTTTCCCTACTGTAATGCGATCTTGGAGTAGGTATATATATATATATATATATATATATATATATATATATATATATATATATATATATATATATATATATATATATATATATATCTATATATATATATATATATATATATATATATATATATATATATATATATATATATATCTATAAATAATTAGCGGGGCTGTGGGGGTGCAGCCACCCACAAGGGCAGATTTTGATGAATGGCATTTCTGATGAAATGCCATTTGCAAATCTCTCACTTTGCTGAAGTGATATAGACCCCCTTGCACAGAAGGAATCCCTCAGCTGTCCCAGGAAACTATACACCCATAAGCCTGACCAGCCTTGTCTGTAAGACCATGGAGGGAATCATCTTGAACCTCATCAACAAGGACAGTAGTGACCTTCAAAGTCATTACCCATCCCACTTTGGCTTCGTTAATGGCAGATCCTGTCTGTTAAACCTAATGGAATTCTTCAATAGTGTCGCCAAAGTCCTGGAGGAAGGTAAACCAGTACATGCTGCCTACCTCAACTTGGCCAAGGGCTTTGACACAATACCACACCGAAACATCATTGCAGAACTCACCCACCTGGGGATTAACACATACATCATTAGATGGATAGCTAGTGGCTCACTACCAGAATGCACACAGTCATAGGTGGGGATTGCACCTCTACCAGCAGACCTGTAACTAGTGGTGTCCCATGAGGGTCTGTGCTGGGTCCCCTACTGTTTGGAATGTATTCCTCTGTAAATCAGGGGAATAAAGATGGCCTGTGGCTCAACAAGTTCACTGACAACTGCAAACTGGGCACAATGAATACCGAAACGATATAAACATACTACTACAAAATGTGCTAACATACATAAATGATTGTTGCCAAAGCCACACTCTTAAAGTTAACCTAAAATAATTCACTATCATTCCTTTTAGCAAAGGAGATGCCCATGCAATTACACTATTAATAATACCTCCCATGTTCTAACCCAATGGTGAGAGATCCAGGTTGATGGCAACCTCACCTTTGATCATCATGTGTCCACTGTGGTAATGAACTTCCTTTAGGTTACACACCTCATAAGTGACAGCATAGCATCCAAGGCTAAAGATGTTAGAACTTCACAGTATTCATCCCTCATCAGACCAATAAAAGAGTACATTGCTCCCTTTTGCATGTACATCACCAGATACCTGCAGAAGCTGAAGAGACCTCAGAGGTTTTTCACTAAGAAAGTCCAGTGCCTCCAAAACATGACCTACACAAAAGTACTGAAAGCCCTGTCACTGTACTCTGGATCCTACAGGTTGCTGAGAAGCATCTTGGGGTTGGACTATGGAACAGTCTCGAACCCTGCCTTAAAGTAAATGCTGCACCTCCCAAATTAAATGGGACAAGACTCGCTCACTGTAGGGGCCTTATCCTAGCCTTTGACATCAACAGGACATGCTGGAAAGACAGATACATCTCAAAAGAGATTGCCACTCCTATGGAACAAACTCCTAATTCACATTAAACTGAGCTCCTCAATGACCCTATTTAAGGATAATGGGGGACAATTGCATGGGAAGTCATATGTTTACCCAAGGGGTTTCACCTATGTCACTTTTATACATAGTCAACCAATGCTAATCATGGATTCACAAATATGAACTACATATCTTAGTCTATAAGAGAACAATGGTACAACTTGGGTAGGCTTGTCAAGACTATGGGACCATTAGCCTAGTAAACTCCTCTGAACCTATGAACCTAGATCATTACACTAGTAGCCTCATATGAACCTATGAAACTAAGAACCTATGCAGGCCTTCCATCTGTCACACACATGGGCTGCTGATGTAAAGTACTATAAGTTCAGCTGCATAGTTCTAAAAGTCAGACTTTTGTTGTGGTGCTTGTGTTAAGTACTGAGTTCTGTAGTTTGTGTACTTAGGTCAGAGTTCTATTCTCAATGCAGTAATGTGTGTGTGTGTGTGTGTGTGTGTGTGTGTGTGTGTGTGTGTGTGTGTGTGTATGTGTGTGAGAGTGCTCTTGTCTAACATTATAGAGAGCCTGTTACCACAGCATGTAGAACACTGCTATTACCATATTCTTAACAGACACTGCTGATGTCATCAGCTATATCAGATGTCTGGATATGCAGTCATCCTATTAGGGCATGGTCAAACATTGGGCTGAAGACCTGGCAGATGTCGCCTCAACCTATACCAGATGGATTACAGTGACATGGCTTTCAATCTATCCACATACATCATGACATGATCTGTAGGGCCTGTGTTATCTCCCTGAGAATGGCCTGTGGTCTCTTCAGCTGCTGCATGTGTCTGTAGAGGTACATGCAAAAGAGAGCATTATACTGTATTACTGTTCTGATGAGGTTTGACTACAGTGCTGTCATACAATCCTAAGATCTGCATATGATGGGGGGCCTTATGATGTGTATCATACATTTGGTATCAACTATCTAACTTTCAAAGGCCAATATAAGTCAAAGGTACAATGACCAGTTTAACAACACAAATGCAGATATACTAAACGTTGTGCATCAGACACAGCTTTTGTATCCCTGAATCCAAAAGATAGAAAACAGGGACATGGCACAGTTATCAGCCCTTATACAGGGTGTTGTGGAGTGAGGGTCAGGAAACCTAGACTGACACTGAAGGTCAGTGAGTGTGTGTGAGTAGGAAGAAGAAGAAGGCAGACTTTAGAATAAAACAAGAAATGGCCAGTGAGCTACACTAAGTAATTGTTGTATGTGCATCTGTAGTGGTTCTCCAGGTGAAATCAGTGTGTGAGTATCTGAGATGAACACAGCCAAGCTCTGTGCTAGCTCTACATCTTGGTCTGTCAGACAGGTGTGAGCAGTGCATGGTAGAGATGGTAGTTCATAGTTGACATCCCCGACCTGAGATCTGGCTCTGCCAGGAGTTGCACTGGCATGTCCACTCCCACGGTCAGATGCAGTTCAGCTACTTGAACTCGAATGATGTCTGGTGGATGAGCTCCCTACAAAGGGAAACCAAAAACCATGACTCCATGGCCTGCAAAATCTGGGTGTGGACAGCAGACTCACTGATGGAGCAGTGGAACTACTGCCACTATAGGAGCAAGACCGGTCACTACCATGTTGGCTGACAGCAGTTGATGTGGCTGACCTATGCCCTTGAGGATACCATTTCCCTCCCAGCAGATGTTCCATCACAGACACTGCTTGTTCCATGACAGAGACCCCCCTGTTCATGACAAACACCTCTCATTCCATTGTCATTCAGCCAATCCAGTGAATCAGCAACCATGGTGGAGGCAGTCTAACATATCAGACTGTGACACATCCAGAACCTGAGCATTTACCTGGAGCACATAGAAACATGTCTGTGCCTTCATGATGGTCCTAAACATAGGTTGAGTGGCACAGGAGGTGACACCTGTACCAGGTTGAGGAGGGACAGCAGGACCCTGCCAAGAACCCCTATCAATCCTTCTGTTTGGCACCTCACCCACACTTTGGTTACAGACAGACTCAACAAGCACTGAAGCCACAATAGCCACACTTCCATGATCAATGTCCTCAACCGCCACCTGTCCAATATCTGTGGGGTCAGTTGACTGGGTAAGTGTAGGCCTACTGGCTGTGTCCAGTGGAAATGCAGGGGATGGCTGTTTGTCAACCTCTGTGTCAGATTCAACCTCTGTACCCCCTGACTGTGCTGGCCACCATTATCATCAGAGTCTGCAGATCCACTGACATCCAGTGGCTCAGGGCCCATACCCCCACTCTCATGATCACCTGTGATAAAAAGCATGAAACACAAGAACACATTAACAGCTGCACTACTATAGTGCAATATATGCTAACAAACTAACAGTACAGCTATTATTACAGAAAGTACAGCAATACACACAACAAGCCTGAGATCAAAATCGCAAACTACAATATTTCTTTTAATTTCTCAGCAATACTGACATAAAAATCTTTGGTTTACCATCTGTAGAAGACATACTGCACTTTACTCCAGATAGTCCTGGAAGACATTAAGCAAGAGGTAAGGGCAGCATCATCACAATTAACAGTAACACAGGGGGCAATACATTTACCACTGTATATGTGCATTAATGGTAATGGTACTTTGAACAAGAACGTGGCAGGCAACTCCAAACTAAGCTTATAACTGTACTGTTCTTCATTCCCTCCAAAACAAGATATGTTGATACAGAATTAACTTATTCATTTCAATAGTTTTACTTTACAAAAGTATGCAGTTGTTGAGATATCAAAGCTTACCAGGAAGCTCCTCCTGGTATGTGTTTGCTGTCTCAGAAGATGCTGCACCCAGATCCAGGGCATGCTGTACTGCAGTCTCCTGGGAGCTGTCTGGATCTCTAAGATCGGCCAGCAACTCTTAATTGTGGGTTAGTGGTGGTTCCCTAGCAGGTACTACACTGGTAACCATTTGGTCACAGACCACTGCAGCTGCTCCCCTCCTTACTGCTCACCTCCTTGCATGATAACATCTACAAGGAGGTGAGCAGCTGCAGTGGTCACAGAGCACTGCAGCTGCTTGCCTCCTTGCAGATGTTATCATGTCAGTGGCCCTGTTGCACATCTGTTCATATGTTTTGCCATGGCCACCCACCACACTGACAATTTGAACAATTGGCTGCAATATTCACAACCTATGTGCCATATCTCCCACCCCCTTTCCAGGAGAAAAGCACCATGTTGCTAAAACCCATTGACTACAACTTAATTTTCAGCATCAATGAAGGGGGGTCTCTCTAGATTGACCACCTAAGTGACATACTTGTAGGTGTCATAAAAGACAACAGAAGTATAATACACAAAAGTATCACATAACTACAAAATAACTGTTTCCACATAAAACAGAAAAGGTAGCCAGTCAGTATTAACCACTGGAGAAACATAAAGCAGTCCTCAGATGTGAAATAGTAACAACAGGCAGGACGCAAAACAAGGAGAGTAACAAGAGCAACGTATCCTAGTTTGTGCCAGAACAGTTAATCACCTTTGCCCCCAAAAGAACAATCCATTCTTGTTTGTGCCTTTCTTCCCACAAAAGTACAGGCAAATGATCCATTTTGCTAACAAAACATATTTGAAATGCTAAAAGTGCTATCAAAGGACCTGTTCCTGACACATTTGTGCATATTTATCACATAGTATTCCATTTTCACATATTGTCAATCATGTGTACCTCTGAAATGGCTTGACAGACAGGCCCATACCATCAGTACACTTCTACCTAATGCATACAAAAAAGTGTAAAAGCCTTTACTGCATGCTATTCTTACTACATTCCAGCATATTCAGTATATAGGTGATAAAAGGGGATCATACCTGCTGAGGTTCAGTACTCCCTTGTACAGAGGTATCCCAAAGAAAAGGCATACTTGCAGTCTTCCAAATATATATACAACCCTCCTCACCATAATTTTGGCTAGCTACACATTTGCCATTTATTTATTTATTTATTTATTTCCAGTTTGATAACCGGGGAAGTCCACTGGGCCCGAAAGCCCATTTTCAGTGGAGGCCCGGGGAGAAAAGCTCCATAAAAATACATTACACACAAAAACACTCTGTGTTCTAACAGATTAACACTTTAACAATTTCCAAAAATGTAGTACATTTGGCAGTATACTTCAGAAATTAATATAATTATGAAACTGTATTGTTAGTGAAGTAGAGAGAGATAAAAGGAAATTATATATAGATCTTGAATGCAAGAGCAGTAAAACAGATGAGAAGTGAAGAAGATGTAATGAATTTAAAGGAGAAGAGGTGACAGGAGGAAGATGAAAAAGTATGGAAAGACCAATATTCATGTTGTGTTTGTGTCAAAAGTATACCTTATGACAAAGGCAAAAGATTCAATTGTGAGACTAGACCTGCAAGTGGGCAGAGGGAGGAGAACGCTTAAAAGGAATAAATACAGGGTTTAATCAGGAAGAGAGTGGTGATAAAGAAGTAGAGGGAGGGGTGTCAAGGTGAGCAATCTAGGTAGGAAGTATACAATTACATTTCCAGTTTTGGGAGAGGTGAGAATGGAGAAGAGCTTTGAAGTGTTCATAGCTTGTAGTGACTCTTAGAAGGGAAGGAAGCAAGTTCCATTTTTTAGCTGTAGTATAGGAAAGTAGAAGTTGGCCATTTATAATGGTGTAGATTATTAATTTATTGCATCTGTCTTTGTCTGTGTTTTATAGATGCAACTTACAGCATAAGCAGCTGAATTGCATGCTAATTAACCAATCTAACACATTGGAGCTTTTCAACAAGCTATAAAACATCCACATACACTCCATATTGGTTCTTCTGTGGATGTCAAAATTTTAGAGTACAAACATGGAAAGTCTACAAAGACAAACGTGGAAATTCGATAAGCCCTACATGATTTTTTTCATGTACGCATCGCACGGCGAGGCTTACACAAGCGCGAATGGTTTTAGATTCAGTAAGTGCCGCTTACTGGTGCACAAGCACATGCATACACAAAAAGTTCTGTGTAAAACAAATTACCTCATAAGCAGGTGAATTTTATGCAAATGACCCAGTTGTAGCAATCCAACAAGCAGAAAGACATCCATGTAGAGCCTGTATCCATGTCCGTAGTGTACACAGAAATTTTCTGCTTACAGGAGTGTCCACAGAAAGAAGGGGATATAAAAGTCCACAAATATGGACATAACTCCCCTGAAATGGTCAGATCACATACAGTGATGTGTAAAAAATGCATTGTTGATGTCTGAAAATGCAAGGGAATATGTAAAAATATATATTTTTTTATTGGTTACATCATGTTTGAGCTGTACGTAGCAGTGAGCAAACATGCCTAACAGAAAAATAAAAAAGGAAAAAAAGGAAAAAAAAATATTTTATAATACTTGTCAAATATGTATTATAGGACATTGTGCTTGGTCTGTACAATGGTGCATTGGTGCTGTTGTCTAAGTCATACAGCTATGAACTGTGTAGTTACCATTCTGTCAGCATGGATATGTATGCAAATGAGGTGAATTTGTTAAATTGGTAAAAGGAGCAAACGTGTGAGCAGATCCCTTCCATGTAGGATCCTTCACCATGTTGATATCGCCAATGGATGTGGATGCCAGCAGGGGGGTGTGTCCTGTTACTTTTAGGAATTGTTTAATACCCAATGTGTGTGTTTGTGCAGCACACCACATAGCTGAGCATATTCACACAAAAAGAGACCGCCCATGTCACAGTGATGACATAGGCAGCAGTGCGCAGATGTATAGCTGCAGTAGCCACTATGCCCACATGCTTGCCCATCCAAATGCAAACAGCCACATATGGGCAAAACGGCTACTGCAGACACATAGCTAGGATAAACAACAGTTGTCTGACTGCAGGGCTACTAGATGCAGAGAACAGTTGAGAAGTACCTCACACATCCTGTACCTACTCATGTACTGGCTGTATACTGCTTGCATCAGACAGATTCAGCACTTGTCTATGGTTCTGTCAGGTGCTGCATTTGCAAGGTAAGTCTGTAACCTCCACAGTGCTTATAAGGATTATTACGATATGGCACTGTATGTATGGATATGGTACATTATACATGTAAATATAGTGGGCTAATTACACAGAAATTCCATCCATGTGGGACTACAGATATCCATTCTATTACCTTGTTTCCAGCACTATTCATTAGACCCCATACATGGAATACTCATGCACACTTTCTGCAACAGATTACTGGTACATCTGTCAAGGGAGTTGCTAGACAGTGGGATGACATGATAGTCAGATTACTGGGTATCCCAGCAGAACAAGTGGTGGTGTTCCACCACCCTTAACACAGTGGTGTTCCCTTGAAACTGTTGTAACAAAAACTCAGCAATGGTATAGCAGCATGTCGGGCAGTCTCAAGACAGTAACAAAGAAATTGATCATACATTTTATATCTTACTTAGCACGGGAGTAATTATACGTATGTCTGTAGCTGAATGTGCGATTAATGGATGCTGTCTGTCAAGCCGCCTGTGTGGATGCAAGGACTAGGGCAATTAGTTTGTGTAGTGACATTCAGGGTTCTAATCTAGACATAAGCACTTATGTTGGATTCAGGTAGTATTACTTTTTGATTTACAGACCATCAGTCTTGTGTGGGGTGCCATATTATTTACCTTTGTGAGATATTTATTACAGCAGACAACTGAAGAAAGTCGTAGCCAAGTTCAGTGATGTGCAACACACAAATTTTGGATTGGAGTACTGGTTGGTGTGGGTTGGAGTCAGGTTATAACTAGCAAATCCCCCACTGGGCATGCTCATAGACTTAGTTAAGCAGAGCAAAAGTCTGTTGCTCCCCACTCAAAATGACTTGTTATATGTAAATATGTGTACTCAGAATGACTTGTTATATGTAGATATGTATACAGAAACAGACATATATGTATACATAGCTGTCTCTCACTATCTCACTCTCCATATATATATATATATATATATATATATATATATATATATATATATATATGTATTTTATATATATATATATATATATATATATATATATAGATATATATCGATGCATACATTTCTGTCCCCACCAATACATCTACATAAAAAATATACATAATCACATACACACACACACACACACACACACACACACACACACACACACACACATATATATCTATGTATAATTATGTTCCTGTTATCTACAGATATATGGTTATATGCCTGTGTATGTCTGTATTGTCCTACATACCCTGGTGCTGATGATTAAAGCTGCAGTATGACACTTATATAATATTGCTCAAAGGATCAAATGTAAGGGTGCAACATTAAATAATGCACTTCTCTGCAGCCCCCTCTGCCTCCTAGATGTCACAACACATACATCAACAGGTGAACAGGTGCTGCTATGTACCATGTTATATATGCACACATTGACAGGGCACATTGCTTTTGCCCACATGCTTGCCCATCCAAATGCAAACAGCCACATATGGGCAAAATGGCTACTGCAGACACATAGCTAGGATAAACAACAGCTGTCTGACTGCAAGGCTACTAGATTCAGAGAACAGTTGCGAAGCAATGCAGTCAACACACTCTGTTCAACACAAGCCTAATTTATGTACTCCACTAGTATTTGCCTGCAGTCATGTGTTAAATAAACTTAAACCATGGTGTGTGCTGCAAGTACTATGATCTTTTGTGTGTAACACTAGATAGGTAGGGGTTCTAATCTCAGTCTGGCCCACTTGGGGTTTGTGTATGTGTATGCAACCCCTGCATAACAAATGGGAATTCCTCATTTTAATGGGCCTGGACATTTTGGCCCTTGCAGTTGCTTCCAGCCTCCAGTCCCTTCCCTTCTATAAGGCCTGCTGATGTCATGTACCTCAACACTACCAATTGTCATGGTAATGTCAGACCTAAGCCATTTATTGATTCTTTACTGTTAGAAAGAAGTGTGACTGTGAGTGATAGTGAGTGAATTACAGTTTTTGTCTGGCTTGCAGAACTTGTATTGTCAGAACAACTCTACAGTACTTACTTCAGTATTTAGTTGTACATTGCTCATGTGATTTTTGTCACAGGAGTTGATTTAAGTTCTCTTTTAATTCAGTGGTTACTGATTTTAATTATTATTTTCTCTTGCAATATTTTATTTGTTTGAAGCTGAATATGGATTCCTTAATTGAGTATGCAGTTAATGATTTGGTAATGCACAAATATCTTGTATAGTATAATATATGCTATGCATATTTAAGGGTAACAGATGATAACAGTGGTGATCTGTATTCCTCATGTCAAAAGTTGGATGATTTGCTTCCCATTGTTACCAGTAAATCTAGACTTAATGATGATGATTGCACTTGTGCAATTGGCATGGCTTGGAGAACTGTTGATTCATATTTAATGACTGGACTGGTGAAATAAATAATGTTAGGCAAAGAACAAATATAACACGTTTATGAAATCATGGATCTGCTGTCTGCAAAGATCATTCAACCCCTAAAAAACAAGACGATGCTCCTGACAACTTTGGAATTCTGGATGCAAGTGTTCAGCAATCTGAGGATCCAATTTGTTTAGAAGGAAACAAAAAAAAAGAAAGAAAGAAGTTCCCAGCAAATAAGGAAGAAAAAGAAACTGATTTATGACTGTAAAATAAAGAGAATATGTAGTAAAAAGGAAACTGCTTTGTTATGTAACACACAGGTTACAGGGAATGATAACAATTGTTCTATCAGAAAACCTTCAGTCTACAGAAAAAGGCATACTTTTTCCAAAAGAGAAGGTAGATAAAAGAGGCAAGGGACAGGTGAAAAGGAAGAAATCAAAACTGAACATGGAAGGACTCAAGAACATTACTGTAAGAAAAAAGAAGAGAAAGGCAGATATTGACTAGATGTTTCAAGCGGTTGATTCACAATACCAGCTGGATGAGAATTTAGTACACAATGAAAACAGTGGGATTAATAAGAATGATGGTGATGAAGATCTATCCTTTGTAAGACATGATAGAGCAGGTATTACTGTATTAGAAGCTGAAGAGTCTTCAGAGCTGGCTAGCAAAGATATTCTTGTAAATGGAGATTCAATTATAAGAGGAACTGACACTTATATTTGCAGAGAAGATAATGAACATCTAATAGTGTTATGCTTGCCAGGAGAAAAAATAGAAGATGTGAAACAAGCTTTGGAATGCCTTAATGTAAGGAAGTACGGATCCATTTTTATTCATGTCGGTACAAATGATGTAATCCGCAAGGATTTTCTGACTATTAGTAGGGAACTGACAGCCCTTTTAGATAGTATAGCTTGTACTGGAGTAATGATGTATTTTTCACAAATCAACTATAGAAAGGATAGTCAGGTCACTGTGAATGAAAGGATTTTTTTGGGTAAATACCTACATGGAAACAATGTCTTGTGTTAAAAAACATGGAAATGTGCAGAGCATCCAAGCCTAGTTTTGGGCACACATGTGTTCAGATAGGGTGGAGTGCATTTATCAAGATCAGGGAAGAGAATTTTTGCAGCAGATATTTTGTAATATTTGACAAACACTAGGCAGGATTTTTGCCAGGTCAAAAATTTAATAGTTCACAGACAGCAACATTTGATGCATCTCTGATAGCTGCTAATGCTAGGAACATTAATAATATTTTTTTATTGGAAAATTTTCTACGTACCTACAAGATTGATGTTGTTATTGTTTGTGAAACATGATTAAAGAACAATGAGTGGAAACCAGTTCTGTCAGGGTATAAATATTTTTACTGTAACAGACATTCTTAACAAAAAATCAGCTGGGGGTGTTACAATAGGCATTAAATATAGTTATGAGACCTGTAATTATTACATGTTCAGTGATAACACCAATACTATAGGCTGTGTAACTGTGACAATAAATACATCCCTGGAACATATAGCAATTGGTGGAGTGTATAGACCACCAAATTCAAATGTAGATGACCTAGAGGAATTCATACATTGTTGGTATGAAACACAGAGGGAAGAATAATATTAGCTGGGGACTTAAATTTGCCAGCAACAGATTGGAATAATATTGATTCAACAACATTATTAAGGATATTATTCACAATGTATATTCAGGAACAACAATTGTTTCAGATTGTTATAAAAACTACCAGGGGACGGAACATACTAGACATTCTCCATGATTTAATAAAATCCATGTAGGCACTGTGTAGAGCCCACATGGAATGTTACCATGTCAGTGTACAAGATTCCCCCTCGGCAGTGTGTCATGCATATTAATGATGGTGCATTGCCAAGGGAGAGCTGAGGAACACAGTTATTGAATCATTGTAGGGAGTAGTGTAGTGCTAACTGTGTTCGCAGATGAGTAAGAGACTCCCTACACTGTCCAATTGTTTTATTATTTTTTTTTTAAAAAAAGCACGTTTGTGCAGCATGGTGCAGAACACAGCAATCCTAAGCTGTGGCCACAGATAAGATAGCAGACACCTGCCAGATATCTAAAAATAGATACCGGATGTAATTAATTATTTATTTAAATGTATGTTTAAGCATATCTGAGCATGTTTGCACAGCACGGTACAGTGCTTAGCACTGCTTATAGGTAGCTCAGTGGTACATGTGAAGATATACCAGATTTCTTAGTATCCATGTAGCTAAATGGGCAGCATTATGGCTTTATGCACAGTAGGTACAGGCTTTGAATACAGGGAAAGGAAAATGTGTATTTCAATTTGATAGACATATATAGACTATTTTAAAATATGGTCCTGCTGTGCTCTGCTAAGCTCTGCTTAGCTGTGCTTAGCCCTGCTAAGCACCACATAAACATGGTAACAGCTGCCAATCTTTATGCACTGCTTGGCTGGTTTGTGCATTGCTAAGCATTGCTAAGACCATGGTTCTGTGAGTTTTCATGCTGCTCAGCTCAGCTACACTGGTTTGCATGCTACTAAGTGATGTGGCGCCTTTTTAAATGTTGCTCAATGATGTGTAAGGGCAGAAAAACAGCCTATATTAAGCCCAGTCGGCAGGAATACAGCAGAATCCATTGGAGTTCTTTCTCTGACAGTTACCATGTCTGGTGTTGCTGAAAGTGCATGCTTTTGGGAGCAGCAATTGGGCATTCTGGAGTCCAGGGTCATGGTTGGGATCCTAGTTAAAAACCATGATGACCAGTTGCTCCAGGGAGGTTTCCAGGGCTCTGAGTGTAAGGCGGAGGCTTGGGACCCACTAGTCAGAGAACTCACTAGTGTTACTGGTATCCCTCACACACATGAGCAGTGTCATCACCACCATAATGACCTGAAATGACAAAAGAGGGGACTCTTGGACACATGGTTCCAAGAAGCTTGGGCAAGGAATGCCTCACAAGAATGTAAGTAATTTTAGCTCTGTTTTAACAATATGTAATCTGAATGTCTCCAAAACTAGTTTGCATAATGGTGTCCTTCTCTCCCAACAACTGCAGCTGAGAGGGCTCACAATGTCGAGTCGCATGCTGGATGCCTGGCCAAGTTGCGCTGTGAGTATGGTGAGTATAGATGTATTATGCTAACTGTAGTCAAATAAGCCAGAAAGAGTACAACATTAACTGCATTAAAGTATATGCAATAAAGTCAAGCTGCAACTTGACTGCAGTATAAATAGACCATGCTGGGGTGACAGGTATGTCACCGTGACACTGCACACTACAAGTAACAGGCTCCACTTCCATGTGAACTACACTTCTGCTGTAATGCACATAATGTGTAAGTAACACAATGGGATGCAAAACAAGACAATCATAACTGGATGAGGACAAATGTCTGTAATGGACACAGAGTTGTAGATGGTGCATCTCTTATGCAACACCTCACAGATGTGTCAGCTCCCAGAACCCTGCTTGCACTTATCCAGGAAACCACATCATGTCAGAGATTATTCATGTAGGAGTAGGCTGCATGACTCCATTGTCCCTGTTAGCCTGTGATACACAGATGAAGCTATGGAGCCATGCACCTCTACTGCTTTACATTTGTGAAGACATTTTGCTTTTGTGCTGACATTCCTTCCTGTGCTCTGACAGTTACAGGTTTTTTGTAGCACTTTAGCCATAGGTATGTCCCAAACAATTCTGAATCTGAAACATAAACAGTTCTATGAGACACTGTTCATTTTGTTAGTATACAATCTGTCTTTTACCCTGTCAGGATGGAATAGATGAACATGAATGGGTTTAGTTCAAGCAGCTTTATGGTGTACAAACGCATCAGGATTGAGGCAAATAACTTTAACTTAGATAAACTTATAGACAGACTGACTATTTCTCTTATACATGCTCACTGTTTGGCTGCACTCTCAAAATGGCATTGAAGCTAGCATATGCTTGCTATTTATATATGCATGTTCAGTTCTTGGAAATGCTTCTTAAAGGTACAACACACACATATTCTACATCCTCCCTCTTTGAGAAATGAATCATACTTCATTGATGACATTGATTGACTTGCAATAAATACAAAATAAATCTTTGACATGCAATTATACAGAACAAAATACATATAGACAGTCAAGTCTAAGTTGCTGTGTATTTCACACTAGGCCTAAAGATGCAACCAAATTGTGTGACATATAATTTAGAATCAGGTTTAGCAACTGGAACTGTCTCTGCTGAATGTTCAACCTTAGGGACATCTGGAACATTATCTTGAATGGAATTTGAAGTTAAGACACATTCTGCAAAAGGAACATTGTCTATATTGCTCTGAGATTTACAGTCTGTATCAGAGAAACAATGCTGCAATATCAATTCTGATATAGGAAGTAGATGTCTTCAATTTCTCTTGTATTCCACACCCTCAGATTTCACAACATAGGATCTAAGCTCAGCACATATACCTGTTACTTGACCAATCTAGTTGAAGTGTTTTGCCGTTTGTATCCTCACTGTCTCTCCTTTTTTCAATGAACTAATAAATCTGCTCATTTTGTCATAACTGGACTTTTGGAAATAATGCTTTCTGAATAGTTGGGCTTTGATTGCTCTGTTGTTCTTAGCTTTAGGCCTTAACAAATTGGAACTGATAGGCAAGGTTGTTTTGCTTTGCCTGGATAGAAGTCTCTGAGCAGGTGAGCCAAGTATATCATCACAGGGTATGTTTCTGAGATAAAGTAAATTCAGAAAGACATCGGTATTGTCATGCTTTGATGTCTCTAGTAATTCCTTTGCACTCTGTACTGCATGTTCGGCTAGATCATTTGACTGTAGATATTCAGGGCTACTAGTGATATGTAAAGTCACATTCTTTTTCATATTGTTGAAACAATTGACTTGTGAATTAAGTATCATTGTCAGATATAAGCTCATGTGGACCACCATGGACTGAGAAATGATGTTTCAACTTAGCAATAACAGTAGTGGTCATTAGGTTAAGCACAAATCAATCTCAAACCAGTTTGAATTAGAGTTGACCAACCCTAAGTAATGCTGATTGTTCCACTCGAATATGTCAGTGGCTACTGTTGACCAAGGTAGTTCAGGAACTTGACTTAGCTGAAGTGTAGACGAGGTTTAGTACTATTGCATACTGAACAAGATGAAAGTACTTTGTCAACGTCTTTTGCTAGAGAAGGCCAAAATACTAGTCCGCTTGCCCTTCTTTTGGTAGATTTGGAACCTGGGTGACCACGATGCAAAATCTGGATATATTCACATTGCAAGGAAGCAGAAACAACAACTTTAGGACCTTTGAAAATAATGTCATCTTTCATCAACATCTCATCTCTGTAAGGAAAATATGCTTGTACTTCAGGTGGTTCACTAGATTGCTTTGACGGCCATCCTACCTGGATATAGTGGTTGAGCTTTTGCAAAACAGGATTAGTCTTTGTATGATCTCTTGGCTTATCAAGTCTTGTGGTCAAAAAATTACACACTTCCATGACATAAAAGTCAAAATTCTTCACATCAAGCTTTTTTTGCTGTAGTTCTGGCCAATCTGGATAATATATCAGCCAGATAAAGAAGTCTGCCTTTTGTATAGACCATTTTGAAATTGTTATTTTGTAACTTAAGCATCATTCTTTGTAATCTTGTTGGAGCAGAATGCATAGGCTTCTTTAAAATATTAACTAGAGGTTGATAGTCAGTTTCAATCTGGATATCTTCACCATAAATATAATCATGAAACTCGGAACATGCAAAGAAAATCGCCAAAAGTTCCTTCTCAATTTGAGCATATTGCGTTTCAGTTTGGGTAAGAGTTCTAGATGCACAAGCATCTGGCCTGCCTTCTTGAAGAATAACTGCACCAAGATCAAACTTTGAAGGGTCACAGGAAGGAGTAACTGGTCTAGTGACATCATAGTATCTTATTGTGGGTGGAGTGGCAATTTTTTGCTTAAGCTCATCAAATGCTTTCTGGTGCTGTTCTAGCCAAGACATTATAACATTTTTACGCATCAGCTCTCTTAAAGGCACTATCACTTCACTGAAATCTGGTATGAACTTGCCCAAAAAGTTAACCATACCAAGAAAACGCTGTAGAGCCTGAACATTATCTGGAGGGGGCATCTCAAGAATAGCTGTTTGCTTGGATGGATCTGTGACTTCTGGTAGCCTGAATTTGCACTTTAGAGGTCTGAGCTTTAAGTTCACGTCACATGCTCTGTCTAAAACTTTCTTGAGGTTTCTGTCATGCTCTACTTTTCCACTGCCTCTGATCAATAAATCACCTACTATTATGACACAGGTATAGCCCGAAAAAATCTGTTCCATTGCACGCTGAAAGACTTCACTCTCAGAATTTATACCAAACTGCATCCTGAGAAATCTACATTTTCCAAATAGGGTACTGAATGTAGTCAGCAGTGAAGATATGTGATCACACATTTCTTGCCAAAATGAACTCTTTGCATCCAAGACAGAAAATACAGTGGCATTCGGTATCATGGCTGCCAAAACACTGTAATTTGCCAAAAAACATGCAGTTGTCTTGCTTTATTTATGCTTTATATGCTCTTTCTGCCCTTTATTATATTTGATTTGCCCTTTTAATCTCTTTTCTTGTGCTCTTTTTACTTTAAACATGCTTGTTTAGCAATTCTGAGGTGACTCTGAACCTTATATATGCTTTTCTGGTAATCATTTTATCAAATATCTTAATTTTGAACATTTTGCTTACTTAATAAACTTTCTTATGTCTTTCATTTGTTTAATAAACATTTCTGTGCTATTTGTTTGCTTAGTAATATGTGTTGTGCCCTTGTAATGCTCAGTTTTATCTTTTTTAACAAAATAATAATTTGTACAAGTTTTCATTACCTTTAGCTTGTTTCTGGCCCTTTTTTATACTTGTTTCTGTTATTCTGCTTTTGCTGCCAACTCTGCACTTCATATCTCTGAAAAGCAGTCTCTTGTATCCCAGTTCTGGCACCATATCTTTCATCACATCAGGATGAAACATGCATGGGTTTAGTTCAAGCAGCTTTATTATGTACAAACACATCAGGATTGAGGCAAATAACTTTAACTTAGATAAACTTATAAAGATACTTACTATTTCTCTCATACATGCTCACTGTCTGGCTGCACTTTCAGAATAGCACTGAAGCTAGCATGTGCTTGCTATTTATATATGCACGTTCAGTCCTTGGAAATGCTTCTTAAAAGTACAACACTCACATGTATTCTACACAGCCATTACTACATCATCCAACTTAATCTATTCAACATAATGTGGTTTATTTAGTACAACCAACAGCAGACAATGACTGTTAGTGACCAGTACAAGTAACATAATAAAGGCAACAGTGGATTAAAGGACTACATAGCAATTTAGGTAGTCATCCTGTGCATCAGACACATAGCTTCATTTCCCTGCATTAATGGCAAGGATGACAGGGATGTGGCACAGGTATCATCACTTGCACAAGGTGTTGTGTGGTGGTGCAGGAGGCCTAGGTTGACCCAATAGGTTGGTAAGTGTGTATGTGAGTCAGAAAGTGAAGCAGTCAAGATCGACCACAGAATATGACATGTGCGTCTGATTGTGACACTGGTGTGTGAGTGTCTGAGTGAACACAGTCAAGCTCAGTGCTAGCCCTACATGACTCTATGTTGAACAGCTGTGAACCATGCATGGCAGCACTGACAGTTCACCATCTCTGCCCACAAACAAGGAACTGCCTCTGCTAGGAGTTGCACTGGAACCTCCATGCCCAAGGTCAGAAGCAGAGCTACTACCTGAGGGTGGCTGCTGTCTGCTAGCATCATGTCCTCCAAAGGAATGCTCAGGAACATGAGCCCATGGCCTGGCAGCCCATTCACCTCTGGGGTGCTAGATGTACTGCCACTAGGGGAGCATGAGTGAACACGGCCATGTGGACTCTCAGCAGATGTAATTGCTGACCTATGTCCATGTCCCTGATGCTCAACTCCAACCAGATGTTCCATCACAGACAATGTGCATTCCAAGACAGATAGTATGCAATCTGTCTGAGACCAACATCTTTCCACTGCATCAGTGAACTGACCCAGGGTATCAGCAACACTGTGCTGCATCAATAGCCCTGAGCATTCATCTGAATGTCCTTTTGGAATGTGCATGTGCCTCCATGATGGTCCTAAACATATACTGAGTGACACATGATGGGACACATGGAACAGGTGGTGGAAGGACAGCAGGCCTAACTATGAGCACCCCTATCAATCTGCCTATGTGGAACCTTACCATCTCTTTGGCTATGGTCAGAATCCACACTCACTGCAGCCATAGTATCCATACTTTCCTGTTCACTATTCACCTTCTAACTGTCCAATATATATGGCCTCAAGGGACTGTGTATGCATAGGAATACTGACTGTGCACAGTAATAATGAGGACAGAAGAGGGATGTTAACCTCTGTTACAAATTCAGGCCCTACAACCCCCTTGTGCTTCACTTTGGCCACCATCATCACCAGAGTCTGAAGAGACACTGACATTAGGTTGTGAAGGGGACAGAAACCAACCCCCTGTTCACCTGTAATAAAAAGGGAAAAGTGGTAAATTAGTACATGCACAATTATGCTCTACAGTGCTATCTTGCAATATATATATATATATATATATATATATATATATATATATATATATATATATATATGTGTGTGTGTGTGTGTGTGTGTGTCAATCTGTATACAATGCTGTCAGTATTACTGGCTTGACTAACCCCCACCTTCATATACCAGGACCTGAGGATATTCCTTTGTAAACAAACGTCTGTCGTTGCTTGTAAATAATATGCTACTTATTCAAGAATCTCATGAGCAACAGTGATGTACACTGCTAATGTGTGTCAACACTCTGCACAGTTGACAAATAAAAAATCTGAACTGTCCTACAAATATTGCAAATCTATCGCTGTGGTCACAACTACAAGGCATAGGTATGACTGTAACTGTGTTCCATTGGCAAAAATCTGTGAGGTTACCAATAATGCAGACAGTACATCAATCCAGCTGCCAGGCCTGGGAAGACACTTTAGCAAGTACAATGCACTCACTCTACATCTGTATGACAGCAGTGTTATGCATACCAGGAGAAGGATCACGGCTGTTTATGATTCCTGATGGTTGTGTGAAACATTGAGGGAGAGGTAATGTAAACAGCAACCCATGTTGCACTATGACAGGTTAATACATCCACAGAGCTCACATTTACACCACATACTATGTTACTTCATATGCAGGTCACAATCTGGGCATAAGATTCACACTGCAACTTACCTACCCCCCAAAGCAATTACCTGCTACCCACATAAAATTATGCACAGTGTGAAACACCAAATGCTACAGTATTCCAATGCTTATCCAACTAAACATACCTGAATGCTCCTGTTGTGCAGAAACAGTGGCACCCACATCTATGACATACCATGTGATGGATGCCTGGGAGCTGTCCTGTGTTCCTAGATTCATCAGGAATTCCTTTGTGGCTGACAGTGGTTATTTTGCTACAGGCCCTCCACCAGTGACACTAAGATCTCAGGCCACATCTACTGCTCATCTGCAGGTGGAATGTATCATATCTGTGACATGGTGTCGCACATGCATGTAGGTCCTGCTCTGGTGTCCAATGGCATTCACATTCTGAACTAGGTCAGCCCACAATGCTACCCACTCTTCCCTGTTTGTCCTCCTCCTGGACAGCAGGAGTTGGTGATGCTGACTCAGGGCATCCAGAACAGCTTCATTTTCTGCATCCATAAAAGAGCCCCGGCATCGTGGATACATATGTCCTGAAAGACAACAAAATGTGAACATATGTCAGGATCACATATGCAGAGATACAGCAATAACAGATGGCTACCAGTAATCACTGCTTGGTTACACATCTCAAATTTGACACCATGCAAACATAGTAAGGGTGTGGATGCAAGTAGGATAGTGATAATACTCATCTATCCCTGCTTGTGCTATGACAGATACTGTTGTATGGTCACAGAACCAACCCAGAAGTCCATTAAGTTGTGGCCATATGTGTAAACCCTCCTTATAATATGTAAAACAAGCAGTGCCACACAAATAGCAGTGTGGTATTGCCACCTCTATCAACATGAAATTCCCAGGTGAATGGTATACCTATTTAACAGAGAGCATTCTACCCATACTGTACACTAGTTCCTCTGTGGTATAACCCATCTGCAGATCAATGACATGTCAAAAATACAGTTCCATGCAAAGCTTACTGCTGTAATCGCTATTCCCCCTAAGTACATGGACAAATATGCATCTTGTTGGAAACAAAATGGTTACATACCTGATGGAGTACAATACTCCTCTGTTGAACAATGCTGATATATACTGTGGATGCTGTGACAATAATATGGCCATGAAAAGTAACTCATACACAATGTTTTCCCCAACTAGCTGTTTGCCTCTTTAACATGGTTCTGTATTAGGGAGTGTTTGCCTCAGAACCACTCTGTGCTTCTGAACTGCTAATTGTAGCCAGCACATCTGCTTTGCATTATAATCAGCCAAAGCTATGCAACCACTGAACTAGATATAAGGCCTCAATGTACATTACAACCACTTTCTCTATGTTGGGTTTGGAAATAGTGGGTGACAGATCCTACATCATAGCAGAGAGGATGCCTGTAGCAGTTACTATTTACATACAAATGTGTGTGCTACAAGCTGAAGCTGAAGGTGATGCTGCAGGCAATAGGCATAGGGAGAGAAGGTGAACACTTTGCAAGGCAACAAGCTGTAAGATTAATTGTGGGATCTGTGTCAGCCTTGTTTTATAGGCAGAGCCAGATTGAGAGTACTCACCCCACTGGGAAATAAGGTATGTGTGTCAGGTAAGTCCGTCAGCCAATGGTATCAGTAAGACAATGCAAGCCAAAATGCTTGGCGTGTCCTAAAAAAACAGGTAGGTGTACGTTAACTATGATGTCAGGCAGGTGGATAACTGCCAAATCACATGTTATGTTATGGTATTCCCCTGTTGTGTGTGTGCTGGCAACCCTTGAGTCTAGCTCAACCGCCACATATGTATGTTACTTATTTATCTGTGGTTGTCTGTGATATCACCAGCAAAACATTGCGGGCTGCGGTGTGATATTACTGGGGCACAATTTCAGTACATACTTCAACTTCCAGTGGGAATGCAGCCGACTGCATTAACTGTTGCACTAGGAGAAGAATGAGAGTGGTCCTATCTGTAGGCCTTTGGCCTCTGTTATACAGATGCAGACATTCCAGCTGTACTGCTTTGGGTGGATAAATAGGTGATGAGACAGACAGACATGTCACACTTTACTGATGCCAGATTCATGTATTTTCATTGGTAGATGCAGCTGTACTTGAACCCAGAACCGTGTGTACCAAAAAGGTTTTTTTTTTTCAAACCATTTTACAGACTGAGCTACAGAATCACTGTTATGATAGCTGAATTCCTACATGTTGCAGTTATCATTCCACAGTCATCTGTTGTTAAATACCTCACTTACATCTATTAGTATGTGTATGGCTTTAGAATGCTGTATTTGTATAACAGTCCCAGTTAACATCCTATTTTTCATTAATGTTTTAGCAAGTGTGTTCTTACATGCTGAAGACATAACTGCAGGGTTACCTGCTATCAGATACCTCAATTATGTCTAAGCTTATGTGTGTGTATTTGTAGTGATGTATTTATGTATTAGAGTGCTAATTGCAGTAGTATTTTTGTATGAATCTCTTAGCTGATTTCTGCGCCTTACCATTTAAACATGCTTAATGGGGTGACTACAACATTACTATGTTTTGCTTAAAACACCTGTGGCTTGGGGGATGCTCCACTCTTTTGCAAGTGTGAGGGTAGTGGGTTCAAAATAGGATGCAGGTGTACATTTTGAATGTCATTAATATTGTTCCAAAAGCATATTTCAGTACAGCACTATTTAGCATATTTAAGTGATGCAGTGAACTGCGACGTGTTATGCAAAAAATCTTTAAAGAAAAGAAAAAATGGGGAGATAGGACAGTGGTGAAAAGGGGTGCAAGCAAGGGGAATAACATAGTGAAAGGCAGGTAGGGATGTGCAGGATGGGTGTAGGGAAGAATCATACATATCCATTTCTTCATTAGCAACAACTGTGCATTTTAACAGATCTTTTAGCTGAATTAGGGCTGTCATCCCCAGAGAGGGGTGATGACATCCCAGCTGTGGTGTCAAGCCAATTGGACCAAATTACATGTGTCCAGTGGACATACATGTGAAATGGAGGGCTATGTATGGGACGATTTTTTTTTTTGGGACAGATGCCCATTTTTTTTCGTAATGTGAGAGTGGAATGTTGAGGAAAGAACATAGGTACATGTCGGGGAGGTAGGTTGTGAAGGTGAGGAAACTTTTGCAGCCAGACAAGACAGCAGACAGGGTTGGTGTGTGACACAAGAGAGGGTGAACACCTTGGATGGGGAAGGTGTTGTGGAATCTCAGTCTCTGGGGGATCCACAAGGTAGTAGTGCGACTCATGTCTTCACCAATGGGACTGTCAGCACTGCTCCTTCACTTCCCTTGTGGTGGCAGTAGTGGAAACTGGTGTCAGGGTTGAGGCTGCCCCACCAGGGTGGTGAGCATGCTCTCCATCCAGTGCAGTCGAGCTCCAACTGTTTGATGGAGCAACCTGCACACCATACCTGGTATTTCATCATGGCTGACAAAATCACCCTCTCCACCGCCACTTCCAGTGGGGACCCAGCCGCAACCTGTGGGGCAGAACTACCCAAGACCACAGGTAGTGCAGGGCAGCAGAGGGAGCATCACCAAGCTGTGGCCCAGATGTGCTGGGCCCCAGTGCTACAACTGGCGGAGCCAAGGTAGGTGGATCACCTGGAACCAGCCTACCTTGTTGCACTGTAGTAAATTAAATGCAAACATAAGGTAAGATAAGTAATAACCAAACAAATGTTAGTATTAATGTAATGGAAGATAATATTGATTAATCAAAATACGTATATTATGTGAAACACAGCAATAAATAACATAACAGTAAGTATGCTACGAGCAAACCAGTATGAAATAACCCATAAGGCCAACATAACAGTTAGTTTAACATAATATATTAATATTAAATCATAATAATAAATAACATTAATAAATTAATGAAGATAAGTGGTGGGGGGAGAGAGAAAAAGCATACCATTAGTGAACTTGCAGATGATATTATTAGACAGACTACTAATACATACTTCTACAGGTTTGCAGTGTCAGTTTTTACTACAGTGACTCCGATTCTTGTATAGATGATGTTGCACGTATCTACCTCTCAACCTGTTAGCATGGGACAGTATGGGCCAAGCACTAACAAATGCAGGTAAACAACTACAGGGAACTGTTTCACATGCTGTGCTCATATATTACTACCAAGATGTTCTGTAAATGGATTTGCAAATAAATTGCATTTCAGGTAATCATTTATTTGTGAATCAAGGATCAGACAGATTGGGCAGTTGTCATTACATTACAAACAATCATGACAGTTGAGAGGTATGGTCATGTACATTAAGTAGACTAGATAGCTGGTCATGTCTTAATTAGCTGGCATGGGAGTAGAACCCACAAGCTGGGACTCCAGGGGACATGCACGCTTAATTTAACTATTGAATGGAGTCAGATTAGAATGCACATGCAGTGAATACAGCTCTACTGCAGTTATTTGAATACATTATTTATCAAAGCACAATCCTGTTTTAAACTTTATTGTTATTGTTCCTTAGAGTGGGAAGACCAACATTTACTTAATAATCCTCAGGTCCTGTTCTACAGACGTTTTGTAGATGATCTCATTGTAGGATGGCAGGGAGATGAGCTCAGTTTACAAACATTTTATGATCATCTCAATAATACAGGAGACTTTCTACACTTTACTATGAATTACTCTATGAGTACAATAGACTGCCTTGATGTAACTATATTTTAACAGGAGAACATTTGGAATACTAAATCACATAAGAAATCCTGTTACTGTCCAACATTTTTGCATCGGGACAGTATGCATGCCCCTCACATTTTTCTAATATAGTGAAGGGACAAGCAATGAGGATCTCTCATATATGTTGTCAGGATGATGATTATAATCAAGAATTAATAAACTTACAAAATAGTTTTTATAATAAAGGATATAGTGAACAAGAAGTTAGAGATGCTTATTTCAAGGTTCAAAAAGAGAGAACAGGGAGAGCCAAACCATATTTTTCTCTACCCACCACCATTGAGCTTCCATTGAATCACACAATAAATAGATCTCATTTGCCGATGGTTATTCCCTGTGCAACCAATCTCATTAAATTAGGAGCACCATAGAAAGGAACTGGCAAATATTACTGATAGATGATGACACCATGAAAGTAGTAGGTATTAAACGTAATTTCACTTATAAGAACCAGAAGAATCTTAAGCAACAACTATGTTACCCTAGAAATAAAAATACCAGGGTAAATAATTTAGCTAGAACACGTAGTTGAGGCAGTTGTGCACAATGTTTATTTATTGATGAATCAATGTTCTTTAAACACCCTGAGACTGGACAACTATGGGAACTTAGGGTAGGAGCTGATTGTAACACAAAATGTGGTCTATGTAGCGCACTGTAAGGTATGCTTCCATTTTTATGTAGGAAAAACTAATAGATGATTAAGGGAGCAGATAAGGGATCATTTATATTGCACCAAGAAAGGGCTAGATTATAGTGCCTTAGCTAAGCATACAATGTTGATGGGTGCAGAACATATCTTTGTTTCTCAAGTACTACATATACAGCATATGTGTGAGAGACTTGGTGACCATGTTAATCGAACTGAATGCGCTGAATTGGAATGGATATTAAGACTTGGTGCCCATAGGGGCCTGGGTCTTAATGACCCAGTTCCCCTTAAACCAATTCTTAAATCTAGGCGTATTAAATAAATATAGAATGTAGTCCTTGTAAATATTCTTATAATGTTATATATTTATCGCACAATTTTATGCTTATTTTAATTTTAAATAGTTCTATATTTAGTTTTTATATATGAACTTGTAGCTTTAAGTTTAAAAGCTATGTAATTTATATGGAACAAGGGGAAGGTTCATTTGTATGGTGCAAGTTCTTTCATTGGTTTGTTTGAATCTTGATTAAGTATATTTAATGGATGCTTAATTTTTTCTTGTTTGTCTGATGAAGCAATATTGATGTATTGTAAAAGCGCTTACAGAATAAACTTTCATCTTGGATTTTCAACATTGTGGATCATCTTTTATATATCTTATTACTGCAAGTTCTTACCTTACCTTAGCCTGTGGGTTGTTGACTGGATTAATTCTTTTGGGTCCTGCTTGCTACGAGGGAAGATTTTTTGAAACTACAGGGAACTGTTTCACATACTGTGCTCATACATTACTACCAAGATGTTCTGTAAATGGATTTGCAAATAAATTGTATTCCAGGTAATCATTTATTTGCGAATCAAGGACCAGACAGATTGGGCAGTTGTCATTACATTACAAAAAATCATGACAGTTGAGAGGTATGGTCATGTACATTAAGTAGACTAGATAGCTGGTCATGTCTTAATTAGCTGGCATGGGAGTAGAACCCACAAGCTGGGACTCCAGGGGACATGCACGCTTAATTTAACTATTGAATGGAGTCAGATTAGAATGCACATGCAGTGAATACAGCTCTACTGCAGTTATTTGAATACATTATTTATCAAAGCACAATCCTGTTTTAAACTTTATTGTTATTGTTCCTTAGAACCTGTCACTTATATACATATCTGCCCAGAATGTGAGCTACCTTACCATAGCTCTCAACTGTCCCAATCTTTGTAGAATGTCCAGACTTTTGCCTCATATTTTTGGTCTGTTCCTCATAAAATTTGTGGTTTTCTGGCACTTCACTGGGATGATCTGTGGACTGAAGTCACTAAATAATGACATACATTTGACTTCATAACCTTCAGAAAAATGCATGCTAACACAGATCCTGTTATTCTAACAACTTTCTAAGTTCATAAGAGCAATGTTTAAAATCTGCCCATATTTTTGAGCCCTTGTCCCCCCATTATGTCAGGTTTTATCCAGATTTCTTGTGCTAAGAGGTTGAGAGGTATGTATCTTACCCATATACTTTGTTCCTGGAGTGGGAGCAATAGAGTGTTATTTGACTCAAACTGGCCAGAAGACAGGCCTGAAACTTACTGTGGGTAGTGTTGCCCGTCTTGCGTAGTGACGTAAGACGAAGAGGCTCTCAGGTGTTTGTTTATATACTTTATTACATACAAACCCATCAAGATTGATAGCAGCAGCATAAAATATAAATGAATTAACTGACTGACTGACTACTACACACACATACATACATGCTTGTACCTCTGCAGCTCACTGCAAAATGACAGTCTTGCTTGCACATGCTCAGTATTTATATACACATGCTAACCCACTGGAAAGCTTCCTAAAGGTACATGCATACTCTTATCTACAACCTCCCTCTTTAATGAGCTATCTTGTAATGATAATGACATTTGAATAGGCATGCAAATTATACAGGCAATAATGAATAAATGACATTCATGTCCAAGTTACCGTGTGTCTGGAACATGGTCTGGAAATAAGACTTAATCTAGTAATGTAGCAGTTAGGATTGGGTTTAACAACAGGGGCAGTCACAGATGAATGATCCGCTTCAGGACTCATGGGGATGTTCTCAGGAACAGAGATATTTGTTGGAATGTCCTCTGGAACTGGAACATTGGATAAGTCACTCTGAGAACTAGAGTCTTTATCACAGGCAAGATGCTGCAATACTGGCTCAGACACTGGTACTAAATGTTTCTGATTCCATCTAAGTTCTACTCCTTGTGATTCCACAGTGCATGATCTCAGCTCTGGACATAAACTTTTCATGACTCCAATCTGATTAAACCTTTTGCTGTCTGCGTCCTCATTATCTCCCCTTCTTGTAATGGATTGAGCAGTTTGCTGGTCTTATCATAATAGGACTTCTGGGACAAACACTTTTTGAGGAGATGAGCTGTCACTGCTTTGTTGTTCTTAGAACATGGACTCAACAAATTGCTACTGATTGGTAGTGTGGTTCTGGTTTGTCTCAACATAAGTCTCTGGGCAGGCGAGCCAAGATGTTTATCACAAGGAATGTTTCTGAGATTCAAGAAATTCAGAAAATCATCAGTATTGTCTTATTTTGACTTCTCTAACAACTATTTTGCACTTTGAACTGCACATTCTGCCAAACAGTTTGACTGTGGATACTCAGGACTACTCATAACATGAATTAAGTATCACTCTTCAGCAAATCTCTTAAACTGCTGGCTTGTAAACTGTGCACCATTGCCAGAAATAACTTTGTGCAGACTACCATGGACAATAAAAATCTCTCTTCAACTTAGTAATGACAGTACAGGACATGAGATTAGGAAAAAGGTCAATCTTGAACCACTTTGAATAAGAGTCTACTAATACCAGGTAATATTGACTATTCCATTCGAAAATGTCTGTAGCTACTGACGACCAAGGTAGTTCAGGAATCTAGTTTAGCTGAAGTGGTACTTTCTGTTGATGTGGTTTAGTACTATTACAAACAGAGCAAAATGAAAGTACTTTCTCAATATCTCTTGACATAGAAGGCCAAAATATTAGTATCTTGCCCTTCTTTTGGTATAATCAGTTCCTGGGTGGCCACGATGCAAGATGTTAATATAGTCTTGTTGCAAGGATTTTGGAACAATCACTTTTGAACCTTTCATGATGATACCATTGTCAGACAAAGTCTCATCTCTGTAAGGAAAATATGGTTGCACATTTAGAGGTAGCATCTATATTATATTATCGTACGATGAAAATAGCAATAATAATATCTAAACAAAATATCGAACAAACAGAACAGTGAATTTTTTTCCCAGGGAAAAAATTTGCTGCTCTGTAAAAAAAATTTCTCACTTCCATGATGGCAAAATCAGGTTTCTCATTTTCATGCTGTTCAGTGTTTTTTCTGGGTGATCTGGATAAAGTATCAGCAAGATAAAGAAGTTTGGATTTTGTGTAAAAAAAGATTAAAATTATACTTTTGCTTTTTATACTCCGGGACATCAAATGTTCTTTGATGTTGTTCAGACCAGGACCAGGTTACATCTTTGCAAGTTGGCTCAAATTTGGAATGAACTTGCCAAGATAGATAACCATGCCAAGAAAATATTGTAGAGCGTGGACATTGTCTGGAGCTGCCATCTCAAGAATTGCTGTTTGCTTGGAGGGATCTGGTCGTAAGCCTGAACCAGTAAACAAATGACCAAGATTGAGTGGATGGTGCAGAGGTGCAGTGGTAGCATTGTCAATTCACAGCAAGAGGTTCTCCGATTCAATTCTCATCTTGGCTGCCTTCTGTATGGAGTCTGCATGTCCTCTCTGTTTTTGTGTGGGTTTCTTTCAGGTACTCTGTTTTCCTCCCATGTTAGAAAGACATGCATCTGAAGCATTTCTCCCCAGGCCTCTGCTGAAAATTGGCTTTGTTCCAAGTCGGACTTTCCTAGTTAATAAGTAATAAGTAAATAAAATAGGTAACTTCTTCTAGCCTGAATTTGCACTTCTGAGGTTTCAGCTTAAGATTTACTTTGTGAGCTCATTCTAGAACTTTCCTGAGGTTTTTTTATCATGTTCGACTTCAGCACTGCCTCCTACAAGAATATCTTCTACTATAATAGCACATGGCTAGCCTGAAAAAAATATTCCATTGCACACGGAAAGACTTCACTAGCAGAATTTATCCCAAACTGTATTCTCAAAACTCTGTACCTGCCAAAAGGTGTACTGAAAGTGATTAGCAATGAAGATTTACGGTCAAGCAAAATTTGCCAAAATGAACTTTTTACGTTTAAGACAGAAAAAACAATGGCATTTGACATAAGAGCAGCAACTTCTTCGACTGTATACATTGGATAATGAGATCATTTTCTGCTTTGTTCAAGTCTCGTGGATCAATACATATTCTAATATCATGTGAGCTTTTCTTATGAGCTACTACCATGGAGGATACCTATTCAATTGGTTCTTCTACTGGACAAATCACTCTTTGTTGTACTATTCTATCTAACTTGGCTTTGACTCTACCTTGCATAGCTACTGGAACATTCCTTGCTAGTCTGACAACTGGGATGACTTAGGGTCTAACTTCATGGAGTGCACAACTGGGAGTTTGCGTAGTTTGTCTTCAAAAAGATCAGCATAGGTAGAAAAAATACTCTGGGTGAAATTAGAACAGTTGTCTTTTAAGCTTACGTGGTGGACATTCCCATTAAATGAAAGCAGTCCCATTTGCAAACTCTCTCTAAGGCCTAATAATGACTGCATGTGCCTTTTGACTACAAGTCATAGCTGTTCCCAGCAAAGTAACATGAAAGCACTACTGAGCCTTTGGTTTGAATTTCTTCACCATCATAAACAATAAGCTTTGCACACTTCACCAAATCAAGCTTCTCACCAGCACTTACTCTAACAAATGTTTCTGCTGACATAACATTGCACTTTGAACCAGTATCAACTTTGAGCTCTATGGATCTCCCATTAATCTTAACAGTACAAAATACTTCTTTCTTTGCCCACAAGTCTACTGCATTGACTGATTCACCAAGTGCAGATGCACCAGCAACATAAAAAGTAGAGTCATAGGTTTCTAATTGATCAATTTGTCTCTTGGAATGTTCTCTTTTAATAAAAGAGTGGACCTCTTTTGATTTGCAAAACCTTTGAAAATGGTTCTTTTTACATCTTTGGCATTGCTGACCAAAAGCTAAGCACTTTTCTTTTTTAGATTCATGGTTTTCACCACAATTATGACAGTTGACTATGAGGCTAGGTGAGGGCACATGCTTTGTGTTTGCTGACTCACCCTTGTGCTTCACTTAGCATGCCCACGTTACAAAACATGCCTTGGAATTTGCTAGAAAGGTTCTGGGTTTCACTGAAGTTGGGGCTGTGGCAGCTTCACCCTTTAGCCTGTATCTTTTTACCAAGTGCTGCATACTATCAACATTAGCCTTGTTGCAGCTCCTTCCAAAGCTATTCTCATTTGTAAGCATGTTTGTGTGCTTTTCTGTGAGTTTGCATATTTGACAAATCTATATGGCCTTATTCAAAGTTAAATCACTGTGTCAAAGCAAATACTTTCTCACTGCATCATCTTTAGTACCACACACAAATCTGCACATTTTAGCCTTATTTCTGAAGTCATTTATATATAGGTTATTGGGTTCATATGTGTTTACTAGGCTGACAACCATAAGAACCTTTTTAAACCTAGCCATGCATCCCAAATCTCTGACAAGTTCTGATACCCTTGATAAGTGTAAACATGGACCTGGGAGATGAACCATTTTCAGATTACCTGTGTCCATTACAGACATAGGTGCCAAGAGATACATTTCCAGTTTTCCATCCAATTGTCCAAGTTACACTTTAATTGGGTTAGGGAGGAACTCTCCTTTTTTGGATGGGGAGCCTGTTTCATAGATGGGGTAGTCTCTGGGATACATACCTATCTATCCAGATGATCTCATTTATATCACAGTCAAGGTTTAAGTCTTTAGAATGGGTAAGTTTGGTGCTGTTTGTTTTGTGGATATGCAGGAGGTTCATCAGAGTGGGCTCTGACAATGCCCTGTATGCCAGGTATAGATCTCCCCTCAAAAGCCTGTAGGAGACAGAATACAGGGACAGGGCTTTGACGTGGTCTGCACAGGATATATTACTTGCACCCTGTATTCTTTTAGTGAGGAACCTCTGTGGACATTCCAGTTGTTGGATATTCCTGGTTAAGTACATACCAAAGGGGGCATTGTACTCAATGATAGGTCTGATGAATGCTGAATACAGTGGAACAATGACTTCCATAGACTTGATGCCATACCTTTGTTTATAAGTTGCGCAACATAGAATAATGTTCTCACCATTGTAGACACATGATGATCAAGGGATAGATTACTATCTATGTGTGTCCCTAATTCCCTGACAACTGGGTCAACTCTAAGGGTTGTGTAGTCAATATGATAGTTACCAGGGATGGATGACTTCCCAAAGGATACTATTATGCATTTTTTGGCATTTAGTTTTAGTCCATGGCTGTGACATCAGTTGTTTGTCTGTGTCAGCCCCTCCTGGAGAACATTTGTGTCAGTGTGAGATTCAATGACAGCTCCTAATATGAAATCATCTGCAAATTTGGTCAGCCAGAGACAATTGGCATTGGTCTTGACTTCTGAGACTTAACTGCCAAAAAGGAGCAGTCCAATGACTGATCCCTGAGTGACTCCACTTGTGACTGGCCACTTTGTAGAGGTGGAGTCCTGAATTCTAACTTCCTGGGTCCTGTCTGTGAGCCAGTTGGCTATCCACCAGGTGACATATGGGCTTGTACCTAACCTCTTGAGTTTGTCAACAATGCCTGAGCGGGGTATTGTGTCAAATACCTTGGCCAGGTCAATGTAAGCAGTGTGAACGATTTTCCCCTCATCCTTTGCTTTGGTGACCTTCTCAAAGAAGTCCACCAGGTTGAGTAGACATGATATGCCCTTGACAAAACCAAATTGGGCTGGGTCCAGTTTCTGGAGGCTTACTATATCTCTTTTGATCATGTCCATGATAATTCTTTTCATGACTTTACATATAAGACTAGTGAGAATTATGGGTCTCTAGTTTCCAGAGTCTGTAGATGGCCCACCTTTGTGCAGAGAGATGACTGTTGTCTTTCTCCATTCATGAGGATCGAAGCCTGTTTGGAGGCTACAGTTAAATAGTCATTCCAGAAGCGCTGATAGGTCATGTTTCATGCTATTTAGAAGGCATCCTGTAATATTGCCTGGGCCCATTGATGCAGTGTTCTTGGTCTTAGAGACAGCAATAAGGACCTGTTCCATAGTGATAGCAGGGAGAGTTATATCTGATGATATTTACTGAGGGAAGGTTATGGGGAGAGCAGAGTAAAGTTGGAAATGATTTTATCAGCCAAGAGGTTTGCTATATTGTCTGGCTCAATATAGGTGGCTCTGTTTACAATGAGCTCTGCACACAATTATGTATTGCCTTTGAGGTTGCAGACATAGCTAAAGAATGCTTTGTGGCTGTCCTTGGCCTGGGAGGCCAAACTTACCTCAAATTTGACTTTGGTAGACTTTATTTGTTCTCTGAGTTGTTTGTATAGCTTGATGAGAGTGCTTTTATCCTGCTGGGTGCTGCACCTGCTAATTTTGCCATGATTTTCTTCCTCCTGTTATATAGCTGATTGATTTTGTGATTCCACCAGGGTGGCTTGTTTTATGAGTTAGTTCCGTACTTCTTCCTGGTGGGTACAGCTGCCTCTATGCAGCTATTAACACGCTTGTACAGTGTTTCTGTGAATAGTTCTGCATAGGCAGAGGTGTTCACATGATTTATGGGGGCTTGAAATTTTGCCAGGTTCTCACTTATTAGCAGGAGGTTAGCCTTAGAATAGTTTTATTTATTTTATTATTTATTTACATTTGATAACTGGGTAGTGTCCCATTGGGCTAGAAGCCTATTTTCAGTGGAGACCCAGGGAGAAAAGCTCTAAGGAAGATTACATAATTATGCATTTGTACATATGACAATTACAATAGCAGTTCAATTACAAGTTCCTTGACACTGTATCTAAAAGCATATAACAATGGTAGTACAATAAGCTTATACTATTCAAACAGACAAAACAAATATATATATATATATATATATATATATATATATATATATATATATATATATATATATATTTTTTTTTTTTTCAGGATAAAAATATCACAAACTGAAGCTAAGAAGCATCATTTGCAAAGAAATATTGACAATGGGTGATGGAGAGAAGGAAGTTAGACAGTAAGGGGTTAAATTAGTTAGCCTGGTGGAGAACATGAGCAGAGCCTATGTTTGGTGAAATATTCCTTTAGGGACTGTTTAAATGAATGTGTATCGTTGATGGACAGAATATGCTGAGGCAGCAAATTCCAGTGTTTGGCACTGATATGTGAGTATAAGGAGATGCTGTGAGAGTTGTGGGTTTTATTAACCTTCAACAATACTTTATAAGCAGACCTAAGAGATTTTAGGTTAGTGTAGGGATGGACAAGGTCAGATAGAGCTGGGCAGTTGTCAGGTTTGTATAAGACTGTAAGGGCAGTTAGTAGCCAAGTCAGAGTAAGCAGGTGAGGGAGCTCTAACCAGTTTAGCTGGAGAAGGGCAGAGTAATGGTGAGATCTTTGAGACTGGTTAGTGGCAAATTTGGCTATTTTGTTATAGCAATCTTCAAGACTATTCAGTTCAGATTTGCGAAGATTGGTAAATATTTCTGAACAGTAAAGCAGGTAAGATAAGAGATGGGTTCTGGCTGTTGCAAGTCTGGCATGGTCAGTAAGATACGATTTATCCATCTAGACAGAGCGCAGTTTGACATGAACCTTTTTAATTGTTAGTGCAAGGTATTTGTCACACTTAGGATCACTATCAGTTGTGATACAAAGATGTTTTGTATGTTCAACAGGTTCTATTTTTGTGCCATTAGAGGAGGAAATAGAGACAGGTGGTTCGTTGTTTGTTGAGGTATTATAGAAGACCAGAAGCTTGGTTTTGTTCGGGTTAAGTATACGTTGATGGGCTGTTACATAGTTTTCAATATTGTGGAGGGCTGCTTGAGTTTTTTTCTTGGAGTTCCTTGACAGAGCGGGCAGAGCAGATTAGGGAAGCATCATCAGCATATTGTATGAATGAGGCTGTATTTGCTGAAGAGTTTAGGTCACTGATAAAAACTGTGAATAAAAGTGGGCCAAGGATAGATCCTTGTGGGACTCCTACACATATAGGGAGCTGGGGGAAGAGTTTATAGTCCCATAAAGTGGCTTGTTTCCTATCTGACAGGTAGCTATGAAACCAGCTTAGGGCTTCAGAGCTGCAGTGGTAGAAAGACAGTTTATTGCGAAGTATTTGATGAGATACAGTGTCAAATGCTTTTGACATATCTAAGAAGGTAGCAGAGAGTAGATGGTTTTTGTTTTTGAGTTGATTTATGGTATTAGTAAAGCTAATTAGAGCTGTGCTGGTGCTATGCCTAGGTTGAAAGCGATGTTGTGTATTAGATAATAGATTATTTGACTGAAAATCGTCTAAGATCTGTTAGCGTATATATTTTTCTAAGATTTTGGCAAGTGGTGACAAAATGACTATGGGTCTTTAGTTGGATACATCAGTAGTGGGACCGCCTTTATGTAAGGGTATGACATGAGATATTTTCCAGAAGAGTGGTACGTACTGTTCAGAGGTAGAACAGTTAATGCGAATAGATATAGGGTAAGTGATGGAAGTAGCAACTAGTTATAGAAAGTCACCAGGTAGCTGATCTGCAGCTAGTGTGCAAAGTTATAGTTTAGAAAGGAGATTTTTAACATAACTTGTTTGGATAGGTTTGAGATAGAGCAGGGTAGAATTGCTGTTGGAGGTTTGAGGTATGGACAGAAGCATATTAGGGGTTCTGTTTAGTAGAGACGTTATTGAGTTAATAAAATGGGAGTTAAACTGAGTGGCTATTCAATCATTTGGGTTGGTAAGAGTTGGGGCTGGGGTAGTGGGTTTTCCTGGGTTGAGAAGAAGGTTGATTGTTTGGCAGAATCTTTTGGGATTTTTCTGGTATTTTAGCTGACTTGTTTGGAAGTAGGTTTTTTGTCTTGTTTAATTAGTTTTTTGTTTTGATTTCGAAGTTGTTGGAAGGTGGTGAGATTTTGTTTACTACTATTTTAAAAGAGATACCAGGCTCTGTCCCTTTGTTTTAGTAGAAGAATTGTGCCTTTTGACAACTAGGGAAGCTCTTTGGATTTGGCATGAATTTTTCTAATTGGGGCTAGATCATTAAGTATTTGTAGGAAAGCACTATTGAAGTACTGTACTGCACAGTCCAATTGAAGACTTTTTAGAAGTGCCCAGTCATATTTTTGAAGAAGAGTGTTAAATAGGGTAGGAGAAAAGTGTTTTTATTGTGAATGTAGTGAAAAGAAATGTTACAGGAATTATGTGTATTTTTCTAATCATGTAGGTAGGAAAGTGATCGCTTAGTGTGTCAGGGAGACACCCAGCATCATAGCTAATATTGGATTTGTTTATTAAAATCCAGTCAAGAATGGATTGCCTGTTGGTGTGTTTGTCAATGTGTGTGGGATGGTTAATTTTTTGACAAAAATTGTACAGGTTTATAAAGTTAGTAGGGGGGGGGATTAGAAGAACAAATAGTTGAGTCAAGCTTAAAATCTCCAAGTATAATGGTTTCATGGCTGAAATTGGTAGAGGCCCATTCAAGGATGTTTTCAAAATTTTGGAGGTTATTAGCAGGGGGCAGGTAGAGTGCTATAAAGACAATGTACTTATGACTATTCATATCTAGGTGTGCTACTGAAACTTCTGAGTTAGGGATATCAGGTGGAGTAGAGTTAAGTTGTGCCAATTTAAGATTGCCTTTAAACAAAATGGCAAATTAAGTTCTTGAATATTCCAGGTTTAGCTGGGGGTCCAGGCTTTATTTTTACTTCAAAGGAGACCATTTTGTGTTCTGACCTTACCAGGAATACATTACAGTAGGGGGTGTGTGCAGCAGTCTCCCATATTATTGAGGACCAGATCCAGTATGGTTGCACTCTGGTTGGTGTATTGAATATCTGGTCCAGGGAGTTTGTGTTTACAAAATCCAGGAATCTCTGTGCCTGTGCATTTCATGTCATATAGGATTCCCAATTAATAGTGGAGTAATTAAATTCACCCATGAATATGGTATTGGGTTGGATGGTTAGTGATTCTAATAATTTTAAATACATGGTATGTGTTTCCTTGGTAGTACAGGGGGACCTATAGCTTACAAGGAAGTGATATTGGATTTTACCTATGATGATGCAAAAATGGAGCAGCTCATGTGCATTGTCCTGTTTCGCCAGCCTTGAAGTATTTATTTTTGATGTAAATAGAGACACCTCTGCCTTTAATCCCTGCCTGTGAAGTTGCTGGCTTAAATGTATGGAAGGCATTATAACCTTGCACTGATGGTGTGCCCTCCACGGCTTTAAACCATGTCGCAGTGACCGCTTAGACATCAGCATTCTCTAGGGCAAAGAGAGCTTCTAGGGAGTGGAGTTTTTTGTTTAGAGTCCTAGCATTGAGCATTAATACCTTTAGATTTTCTTGGTTATGATTTGCTATATCGGAAGTACTTTCAGTTTGGCATTGGCTAAAAAAGGCACTATGGGAGAAGACAATGTTTTAGCTAATATTCACAAGCCTAGAGGGAAGAGGTGCATACCATCCCTAGCAAAGCAGCATGGTCTATTAACCATCTCATCCCAGGCTGATAAATATTGCACCTCCTTAGAATGACACCAGAAATTAAGCCAATTATTAAAGTCAATCATCTTTCGTTTGTATTGTGGCATCATCCTTGGAGAAGGTAAAATGCTGCTCAATGCTCATACCAGCCTGAGACAGATATAACGAGAGTTCCATGATGTCCCACTTCATATAGCCTAGGGAGGTACTTCTCAGGTCATTTACTCCCATTGGACTATGACTGAGTCATATTGGTAATCGTGGTCCAATCACCTGAGTGCATGCATAATGTGGTGGATCCTGGCCCCTAATAAGCAACTGACTGTAACTTTCTCCTTACTCAGCCTGGTGAGAGGGACATCAGTGTGTCTCACGATAGTCTCCAGTGACTAAAATGTAGGCTTGTGTGGTGCCTTGCCTTATGGGGTTAGAGGTAGAGGCTCCATGAGATGTAGCTCTATGTGTTGATGTGGGTGTTGTTTTGAAAGAATTCATTTAGGGCTGCTGAGGTTATTTGTTATGTGTACTTTGTCTAGGAGGTCTTTGTGGTTTTAGGAAAGTTTTGTGTAAGTGCCTTAGCATATGCGGGTTTGTATGTCTGCTTTGAATTGTGCATGATAGGTGCAACATGTGTACTTCTGACAACCTTATTGGCCCCTTGGCTCTCAAATAATACTAGGCAATTAATCCTTCACCGAAACAAATCCTGGGCAAAATGGCGTATTACTAAGAATCCTACAGATCACCAAACCTTTAGGCAACATAGAAATAATACAAAAACAGCCATCCTACTAGACAAAAAGAACTACTATCACAACTACAACAATCCTCCCTCAAGGAACCACAAAAATTTTGGACTAGTATTAACAAACGTCTATACCCAGGCGAAACCATCACCCCTAACCCTTTAGGCTCCAACCCTGAAAATCCAATACAAACAGCCAGTGCCTTCAATTCTTTCTTCACTGATACTATCCAAACTCTTGCAAACCATCTATCCCCGATACCTCTAATCTGCCTACTCCCACTACCATCCCACCCCCATTATTCCATTTAGAACCAGTACCCACAAGCTACATCTGCTCCCTACTCCAAAAGCTAAAACCTACCACCTCCTCAGCTGACAAACTCCCAGCAGAATTCCTGCAAAAAGGAGCTAAAGCTATTGCTTATCCCATATCCATACTGATAAATAGAACCATAAAGGAAGGTACTATCCCATCTATCTGGAAAATTTCTCATATCATCCCACTACATAAAGGCGGGAACTCCAATGACTTTTCCAACTTTCGTCCCATAGCTCTACTCTCCCCACTTGCAAAAATAATGGAGAAGTGCATTCACAGACAACTACTTAACCACTTTCTCCATCACAACCTACTAACTAACTGTCAACATGGTTTCTGACCTTTCCACAGTACCACCACTGCCCTGCTATCCTTCACAAACTGCATCAACAACGGCAACAAAAATATTTTTTCCTCTACAGTCTTTGTTGATTTATCTAAAGCTTTCGACATGGTTAATCACCATCTCCTTCTACACATACTGAAGTCCCTTTCACTTGACCCTCTATCTATGAATTGGTTTACATCTTACCTTGAAAACAGACAACAGGCTGTACTCTGGCAAAATAAACTATTGAATCACCTTCCTATCTCACTAGGTGTTCCACAGGGCTCCATACTAGGCCCACTCCTGTTCTCCATTTATATCAACGACCTTCATTTAGCCATTCCACTCTCCACCTGCATTCAATATGCAGACGACTCTACTATAATCTGTTCAGCCACTTCCCAGGCCGAACTTCAGTCTCTTACACAAAAAGCTTTCAACACTGTAGAGCAATGGTTCTGTAACCGCTGCCTCCTCCCCAACCCCCAAAAAACTAAACTATTACTCTTCACACCAGCTCAATAGTTCACCCCTCTACATTTCACTCTCACATCCAATAATGGTACTCTTATTTCTCCTGACCCAACCACCAAACTCTTAGGAATTACAATTGACAATAACCTAAACTTTGATACTCACATAAATACCACAATAAAATCAGTTAACAGAAAACTAGGATCCCTCTACAGAATCAAACCCTTTCTTACACCAGAAGCTAGGACCATTATAGCCAGAACTCACTTAATCTCAACCCTATTCTATGCTTCTCCCATATACACCAACCTCTCTGAAAACAACCTCAACAAACTAGCTATATCTTATAATAATATTGCTAGATTTGCTACCGGCTCTGCTTTTAGAACTCATCACTGTCTGAATCTAAAACAAGTAAGTTGGTTAGAATTTCTTAACCAGCTTCAATTTCAGCAAATTACAATAGCCCATAAAACCCAGTATCAACCCAGTAACACTCCAATACTCTCTAGCCTCATTTTACCATAAAATAACCTCAAGAACCTATGTTCCTCAAACAAAATGTTGATTAATACTACCAAATCAAAAAACTCAGCAGGCGACTCCTTGTTCTCTAACTCTGTCTGAAAAGTATGAAATCAACTACCACCTGACCTTACATCTCAGACCTCACTCCCACTTTTTAAAAGGAATCTAAACCTATTTCTCAATAACCACTGGTTATGCTCCCGTACCAACCCTGACTAACTTTTTTCCTTTACTCTTATTTTCAGCCTACATCCAGTACAATCTTCCCTACAATACCTCTATATACTTTGTTCTGCATACAAATCTATCTTTATATGTATATTATTATTGTTTACTTTGAGTAGTATAACTATGTACAGCTATTGAAAAAAAAAGTGATTTAATTAATTTTTGTTATTTTATTATGTTTATGTAACAATGGTTGGTTGCTTCTTACTTTGTAAAGTTTATTAATTTTTTGTATGTTTTCCTGGAGCTTTTCTCCCCGGGCCTCTACTGAAAATGGACATGTATCCAGTTAGACTAGCCCGGTCAACAAATGTAAAATAAATAAATAAATAAATGCATATTTGGCATAGAGAGCACATGGGAATGTGTTTGAATGTAATACTCTGAACCTCTTAGAGTTAGATATGTGGACAAAGCCATAAAATTTGGGGGACAAGGGGCCAGAAATAGGGACAGATTCCTAATATTCCTCATCCAGACATGACCATTCTGAAGATCATGAAGTTTGAAACTCAAATGTTAGTCTTCATTTGCTGACTGCATTCTGCAATGAGATGTCAATGATTTGCCAGTAAAAACAACAGGTTATCAGGCAAAAAATGACAAATATGAGACAAAAAACTGGACATTCTGTACAGATCAAGACAGTTCAGAGGTATTCACCCAAATATATGTAATATACTGAGTCACAGCAGTCCAGACATCATCCCAGTGATATGGCAGAAAGCCAGATATTCGATAAGGAAAACATCTGGACATCCCTGGAATAACTGAACATTTGAGAGGCATAAATGTGAAGTATATAGTCCATACACATAAAAGGACAGTGTTCCTACAGTGCAGAGTATTGTGATATCCCATTCCAGCCATTCTGTAGTGAAGCTGTCTTAATGATCTGTAATAGGACATGGGACTGCCATGTAAAATGATCAGTCAGGAGAAGTGTGTGCATTGAATAGGGACACAGATGAATTGTAGGAATGAACACAGGAAAAAAGCATAGGTGAAAGTCCCACATGTACAGCAGAGGAGGTCCTGTCGATGGACGATGATTATAGCAGCAACACCAAGCACATATCTATATGTTACAGTACAGACTTGAAAATGTACTGTCTGTGACTGTCACACAAGGTGACATAACAATGGTGAAGATGCATGTGCCATATAAGCGTCCTTACATGAATAATGGAGAAGACATCTATCAGGGATCTGATGTACAATATAGGAATGGTGCATATTGGGAAGTTATACCAACTGATGTACCTGAATATGAGCCTACACTCAGCAGAGGTCTCCAACAAGGTGGCCACAGGTGAAGAATCATGGCAAACATTACAAGAACCAACCACAATCATGGAATATATCTGAATAATACCACCACTAATCCCATGCCTCTGACATAACATATGTGATGTGGATTGATAACAGATGAGCCTGCACACACTGGGCAACTAGTATGATCTGCAGGAGGTGTTAGGAGGGACACTGCTATACCTATATGTGACAGTATGGGCATTACAAGCTAGATGCCTTGTGTGCATAGCATATATCTATGGCACAATTCACACTGTCACAAATCATATACATACCATTAATGTTGTTAAATACCTATTTATGCAGTATGTGTATAAGGTGATCAGGTAGCAAAACAACTTGACTGGTGTTTCGCAGCATCAGTCATGTATATTCCACAGAAAGAATACCTAGGTATGGAAATAAGTTGTATGATAGCTCATTGTGACAAAGGTGATACACTTCAGTTACACATCACTGGAACATGTGTAGGGAGGTACATGGAGAAGGCTGCATTGTAATCAGTTATTGGTGTGATGAAGGCTGGGAACCATAGTGCTAGTATGCCCTCTGATGTACATGTCCTTCACATACCCAGTACTTCTGTTACAGTCAAGGGAGTAGCCAGTAGTGTGACCACATGCTGGTGGATGTACCACTTACCCTCTACCCCAGGACACTGGTCACATCCCTATTGGTCAAATTATAGGGTGTGATTTCCATATTACACTTGTGTGTTGTGTCTGTTTCCTGATGCAACACATCCCTCCATGTGTCTTGTCAATGCAGGTGTTGTCATGGCTGTGCCAGCAATCTCTGGTATGTGTTGATACTGTGTGTATTATACTAATATCACAGTTTGAGTCAATGACTGGCCACAAGTTGTAGTCTTTCAAGCAGCTGTTTGGACCCAGCAAGTGAATGTCATCTGTGATGTCCATCACTTAACTAAGTAGCAGCCGAGTACATAGCAGACACCCCTGATGTATTGACCTGATAACTGAACCCGAGATATACAGCATGTCACACATTTCAATATAATGAGATGCCACGTATGTCAAACACTGGCTTAACCATTTGGTGATATAGCTGTATATGGCCGCATGTGACTGTGTTGATTCAATACCATGGTGTGACTTTTTGTCAAATACCTTCATCTGTTCGAGTTCCACAAGATGATACTGTTGTCATCATGCATGCCCTTGATGACCTATTTGAGGACATCTATCAGATGTAACGGACCTGATGTAGCAGTAACAAGTCACACAGGTCTGTTGTATACACCTGGAATATTACTTATATATATCTATATATATCTATATATATATATATATATATATATATATATATATATATATATATATATATATATATATATAAGAAGTCCATGATGGCATGTCAGTCTACCTCACAGTTGAGGAGAGTCAAGATGTCTCTATACATGTATGCATCAAGTGCTGTACCCCAAGTGCAGGTGGATGCATGTTGATGTACACCCTTGTACAGGAGCATAGGCCATATGAAGAGTGTGTTGAACTGTGTAGTCTTCCATATCTCAGAAGGTGTATGTGCTGGGTCATGCCACAGGTAATCTGTGATGTTTTCACAACATATTCATTCCATGTAATAACCCTGGAGGAAGGTAAGACAGTGCATACTGCCTATTGCGATCTGGCCTAGGGTTTCCACACAGTCACATGCACAGGTATCACTGACAAAACCCCCAAGCTGGGGATTAAGCCTTACACCAGTTGATGGGTAAACAATTAGTTCACTGACAGAACAGATCATGTGATAGCTAGTGAATCAACCTGTACTAGTGGTAAACCCCAGGAATCTGTACTTGGCCCTTCAGTGTTTGAAATCTATTTCTTGACAGTTCAGGCTAAAATATATGTCCTTTGGCTTACCAGGTTTGCTGATTCTTGCATATTGTGTGCAATCACTAAGTCCACCAATGGTTATGACATAGTAACTGAGGAGCTAACACACACAACTGAATAGTGACAAAGGCACATGATCTACAAATAAATGCAGAAATGCATGTTTGTAATTTTGTCCATCTGAAAAATGGAGTTCCAGGTTAACCACAGCATTGACAGCAGTCTTGCTATGAGGAATCTGAGTAACGCAAGTGCTGTGAACACATTTAGATATCAATCTGAACTTTGACTGCCAGGTGTCCAAATTGCTATTGAAAGCCTTTGTTCTACACATAAGTCATGCCATCATTTTGAGATCTTAGGATTGTATGACAGCACTGTAGTCAAACTGAATTACAATAATAATAGAGTATAATGCACTTTTTTAAATGTACATCACCAGACACATATAGCAGCTGGAGATACTACTGGGCTTTCTCAGCAAGATAACACAGGGAATACACACCATGCTATGATGTATGTGGATAAATTAAAAGCCATGTCACTGTAAACTTTATTGCATAGGATGACGTGACCTCTGCCTGGCCCCCAGGCTAGTCTCTGACCCTGTCTAGTGGGAGTACTGCATATTCCAAAATGCAATATGTAATATAGCTGATGACATCAGCAGTGTCCCACATGTTGGTGTAAAATGCTCTCGGTAATATCAAGCAACTGCTTACACAACCTGACCCCCAGTCGACTGCAGTGACACTAGAACTATTATCTCTCTAAGAACACAGACTACAGACCCAGTACTTTAAGCAGGCACCACAGCTCAAGTGTGACTTGCATTGTGTCATACAACACTTTATAGCTGATGACATCAGCAGTGTCTGACATGCTGATGTAAAAGGCTCTCTGTAATGTCAAACAACAGCTCATACCCACCCCCCAGTTGACTGCAGTGAGAATAGAACCCCTACCTGTCTAAGTACAAGGACTACAAAACACAGTACTTTAAGCAAGCACACAACTCGGGTGTGACTTAGAGTGCGTCAGACAACACTTTATAGCTGATGACATCAGCAATGTCTGGCAATGAGAATATTGTAATAACAGTGATTAACATGCTGATATAAAAATCTCTCTGTAATGTCAAGTTTCAGCTCACACCACAGTTGACTACATGAGAATAACCCATGCCTAAGTACACAGACTACAGAACACAGTATTTAATGCAAGCAGCACAGCACATGTCTGATATACACAAGAGTACAAATGAACTTATAGTAGATGACATCAGCAGGCCATATAAGAGACACAAGGTTGTAAGGACTGTATGAAATAGATGTGTAGGCATATGCAAGTACCAAAAATACTGGCAATCCATGGTATTGGGAAAGTAACTATAAGATACACACTTGTGCTCTTCTGCCGAGACACATGCACACACACACACACACACACACACACACACACACACACACACACACACACTGGCTGCAGTGAGAAGTACACCAACTACAGAACACAGTGCTTAACATCAGCACCACACTACAAGTCTGAGTTATACAAGAGTGCAAGTGAACTTATAGTAGATTACATCAGCAGGCTATGTAGGAGACAACAGGTTGGGAGGTCTGCATAAGCACATAGCTTCATAGGTTCATGTGAGGCTACAAATCTAATAGCAATAGAGTGTGTAGAATCCTAGCAATGTAAGAACAGAAGTACCCTTATTGAGCATAGTTGGATGGTTGGTTTTAGCAGAGTGCGTTTGTGAGCAGAAACAGCTGGCCCTGACCATGAGGAACATAGGTTCCAGCTCAGAGGCAACTGTACAATCATCCAACCAGTAGTCAAGGTTATGATTGAACAGGGTCATTGAGGGTCACTGCTTTACATGCAGTGGGAGCCTATTACAGCCTCTGGGGTGTCAACTATGTCCCTCATAGACAGGCCCAGTTGTTGCTGCTCACAAAATGTCTCTGCTAACAACAATCATCTAAATATGCTTAATAAGGGTAATTGTGTTTTTACACAGCTAGGTTTCTATTGCCTCATGTATAGTGATAACCATGTACTCCTAAAACTTACCAATATAGTATGTGAGAGATGCAAGTATACAATGAATATAGAATAAATGCAATCTCTCCCAATTAACAATGAACCAGATGTCAAACAGGTTGCAAGCACGCACACACACACACACACACACACACACACACACACACACACACACACACACACACACACACACACACACACACACACACACACACACACACACACACTCACACACACACACACACACACACACACACACACTCAACAAACCAAGCGCACAACACATAAACCCACATATGCAGAGATACTCATTAGATGCTTACCAAAAGAGCAGAGACTTCACAAATGCAAACCTTCTGCACACATGACAGTCCCAACAGGACCCACTACATATAAAAACAAACATAGTGTCTCACCTATTAAGCCCTTAAGGCAGAAAACTTCAAAACCAATGTCTTGAATCATAGGACAATTCATAGTGAGACTCACAGATGTCCCCCTCACCTGATTGCACAAGAGAAAGTCACAGTCGGCTACCTGTCAGGTGCCAGGATCTGCAAAGTCATGCATGCACTCAAGTCTCTCAACAATAACCACAGTTGCACCTCTGTCGTACTCCAAGTCAGAGTAAATGACTTAAGACGTACCTCACTGAACTATATGAAGAGAGAGATATGACTGACCTCTCAGATTATGTGTCCCAGACAGGTATGTATATGTACCTTTACCCAGGATGATGCCTCAATACAAACAAAAGAATTATCAACTTCAACAATTGGCTTAGCTACTGGTGTCACTCCAGGGGTATCCAGTAGTTGTCAGGTTGGGATGATATGGTCAACAGACCATGGTGCTTTGCAAGGGATGGTCTTCATCTCTTACTTCTTGTCTTTTGATTACTGGCCAAAGCACTTGCCTCCCTCATAGCACCATTTATGACAATGTCATAGGAACAAACTTCCAGATGTAAAAATATCCTCATAAAAACAAACTCAAGGTTATGCTACTTAATGCAAGGAGTATAAATCAGAAACTACACTCAATGGAGGCACATCTTATTTGGGAAGATGTCAATGTTTGTGAAGTCACAGAGACATGGTTTAGGGCCACAGAGAGAACTCTGGCCATGAAAGGCTATAATGCCTTCCATATATTCAGACTCCAAAATAAACATGAAAGAATGAAAGGAGGAGGAGCATCCATCTTCATAAAAGACAAGTCCACCTCAATACTGGTTCAGCAGTACAACTCCCTGGAGTTACTACAAGTCAAAGTGACTGTAGGAGAAACCCCCCTCCATGTCATTGTTAGCTAGAGGTCCTCCAACATAAACCATGAAAACCACACAATGCCTTTCTGGACCTACTTGAGTCACTCATAATACAACCAAACACCCTAGGTATGGGTAACTTTAACTATCCTTCCATCGATTTGAATACATATATGAGCTCAAACACACTTACACTAAGTTTCCTGCACATTGTAAACATGAATGCTCTTGAACATTTAGTCTTTATGCCAACAAGGGGCTCGAATGTCCTTGACATACTACTCACTGACATGGGAGATTGCTGCACCACCCCATGTGTGAGACCCTCATGGGTAACGTCTGGCCATAAATCAGTCATGTTCGATGTAACAATCATACCTGACCACCCCCGATCCAAAAGGTGGAAAAATATTTACAAAGCAAATGTATAGCCTCCTAAGTGATGGCATATATTCAAATCTACTGCCATCATTGATAGTAAAGACTCCTATATGGAGGTGTAAACAAATGCCTTGTATATACACCTTTACAAGTATATAGAGTCAGCTATACCAGAATGAATCAAAACTTGCTCATAGGTTCATAGGTTCATAGGTAGGTACTAGGCTATCAGCCCAAGGACCTACGTAAGCCTAGACAGCAAGGTACCATATCTTATGCCACCCAAGAAAGTTATTTTCCTGTGCCACTGCCCAGCAGAGACACAGAAGTGATCCCCAGGGTGTATTTCCTATTTCCCATCCACTCATCAAGATTTTTCTTGAAGAGTGCTAATGAGGAACTTTGCTTGACATAGATGGGTAGCTTGCACCAGAGTATAGGAAGTCTCTGGGACAGGAATCTATCCCTCCAGCGTGTCCTGTTTATTGTGGTGACAAGGTTTAGGTCCCTAGAGCATGTAGCTTAGAGGGATTGGGATAGCTTTAGGTGTAGCATGTCCAACAGCTCTGGGTTTGACATAGCTTTATATGTTAGGCAGAGATCACCCTGGAGTAGGTGATATGCTATGGAGTAAAGCTGGAGTTTTTTGAGGTGGTCAGTACTCACCAAAAAAAAGCCTCCCTGGTGGACATCTATCATAAATAGATTATATAGCAAGAGAAAGAAACTAGTATTTAGGAATAACAGGGGAACAGTCTCAGCAGAAGAACACTCTCCATATCACAAAAGCGCAAATTATACATGTTGTAAAGTCCTCTAAAGCTAATTATGAAACTAAGTTAGCATCCATAGCAAAGGATAATCCCAAGGCATTCTTTAGCTCTGTCTGTAATGTAAAAGGGAAGTCCCAGATTTGCACCAAATTCAGAGTGGACAGTACCACTCATATTGAACCTGAGGACATAGCCAACCTGTTAGTAGACATGTTTGGCAACAATTTCACACCTCTGTCTTCACCAATAATACCACACAGCATACCTGTCAACAGTTCCCTACCTATTATCTCCAAATAACCACTCATAACTGCACTCGTCAATGCCAAAAACACAACCTCTGTGGGTCTGGATAACATCCCAGGCTGCTTACTAAACAGTCTAATGCAAGAGTTAGCAGAACCACTGAGTGCTCTTTTCAACCATAGTCTAAGTACTGGCTTTGTCCCAGGAGAGGGGAAAACAGTAACCACAATATCCTTGCACAGAGGCAGTCCCTCAACCGATGCAGGGAACTATGCACCTGTAAGCCTGACCAGCCTTGTTTATAAGGCCAGGGAGTGAGCCATCTTGGAACTTATCAACAAGGACATTGATGACCTTCAATTTCTTTTCCCAACCCACTTTGGCTTTGTCAAGGGCAGATCTTGCCTGTTAAACCTAGTGGAATTCTTCAAGAGTGTCAGCAAAGACCTGGATAAAGGCAAATCAGTACATACTGCCTATCTCAACTTGCCCAAGGACTTTGACACAATCCCCCACTGAGGCATCATTGTGTAACTCACCCACGTGGGGATTAACCCATACATCATTATATGGGTAGATAACTGGCTCACCAACAGAACACATGCAGTCATAGGTGGGGATTTCACCTCTACCAGCAGACTTGTTACCAGTGGTGTCCCACAGGGGTCTGTGGTGTGCCCCTTACTGTTTGGAATATATTCCTCAGAAAATCAGGTGAAAAACATAGCTTGTGGTTCAATATGTTTGCTGATAACTGCAAACTGAACTCACTCATTGAATCCACAAATTATGTCAACATACTACAAAAATGTCCTTCCATACATAAATGATTGTAGCCAAAACCACAGACTTAAAGATAACCCAAAATAATGCACTATTATTGCTTTCAGCAAAGGAGAAGTCCATGCAAATTACACTATCAAAAATACCTCCCCATGTTCTAACCCAATGTTGAGAGATTTGGGAATACAGATTGATGGCAACTTCACCTTTGATCATCATGTGTCCACAGTGGTAATGAAGGCCCTTTACATTACACACCTCATAACTGAGGGTATAGGATCCAAGACTAAGGATGTTATAACTCCACTGTACTCATCCTTCATCAGACCAATAGTAGAGTAGAATGCTCCCTTTTGCATGTACATCAACAGACACCTGCAGCAGCTGGACAGACCTGAGAGGTTTCTCAGTAAGTAAATCCAGGGAATTCCATCACATTATCTACACATACAGACTGAAGGCTCTGTCACTGTACTCTGTATTGTATTGTATGACTTGTGGCTGGCCTATAGAGCAGTCTCAAACCCTGCCTTAATGGAAATGCTGCACCTCCACAAATCAAATGGTACAAGACTCATTCACTCTAAGGAACTTAACCTAGCCTGTGACATCAACAGGACATACTGGAGAGACAGATTTTTCTCTCAGAGATTGTGGCTCCTATGGAACAAACTCACAATTCACATGAAACTGAGCTCCTCAATGACCCTATTTAAGTGCAACTGGGACAATTGGATGGGAAAGTGTAGATTTACCCTGGGGATTTCATCAATGTCACTCTTATAAAAATAAAAAGGAAATAACACACCGAGACACTGAATATGGTGAGTGCTTTCATTTACTACTTCAGTAAACTTCTTCCGACCGGGTCTGAAGAAGTTTACTGAAGTAGTAAATGAAAGCGCTCACCATATTCAGTGTCTTGGTGTGTTATTTTATTTTTATTTTTATCAATGTCACTCTTAGACAGGGTCAACCACTGCTGATCATGGATTCACAAATATGGTCTATATATATATATCTTTGTCTATAAGGAAACAATGGTACAACTTGGGTAGGACTGACAAGGCCCTAAGGCCATTAGTCTAGTAACCTCCTATGAATCTATGAACCTAGGGCCATTATGGTAGTAGCCTTGTATGAACCTATAAAGCTAAAAAGCTATGCAGGCCTACCAAAATCTTGTCACACACATGGGCTGCTGATATCATGTACTATAGGTTCAGCTACAGTCTTAGAAATGTCAGACTTGTGCCATAGCAATTGCATTACTTAGTATGTTTTGTAGTCTGTGTTCTTAGACAGGTAGGGGTTATTTTCTCACTGCAGTCAACTGTGTGTGCTCTTGCTTGATGTTTTACCACAGCATGCAGGATACTGTTATTGCCATATTCTCAACAGACACTGCTGATGTCATCAGCAATATCAGATTCTGGGTATGTGGGCATCCCACTAGGGCATGGTCAGGCACTAGCTTGGTGATGAGGCAGATGTCAGCTCATACTATACCAGACAGATGACATTGATATGGTTTTTATTCTATCCACATACATCAAGCTGTGGCTTGTAGGCCCTGTGTTATCTTCCTGAGAAAGCCCTGTGGTCTCTCCAGCTGCTGAATGCATCTGTAGAGGTACATGCAAAAGAGAGCATTATACTGTGTTCCTATTCTGATGAGGTTTGACTACAGTGCTCTCATACAATCCTGTGATCTGAATATGATGCTGTGGTTTATGATGTGCACCATACATTTGTCCTGAATGTAATGATACACATTGCAGTTTCTGACATCAACACCCTTCCAAGAACATTCACTATAATGTTGATAAATGTGTATGCTATCAACTGTTTAAGTCATAGGTGCAATAACCAGTTCAACAACACAAATGCAGCTATACTAAGCACTAAGTTAGCTATGCATGCTGAGCATCAGGCACAGCTTTTGTATCCATGAATCCAAAAAAAATGAAAAACAGGGATATGGCACAGTTATCATCACTTGCACAGGGTGTTGTGGGGGGGGGGGGCAGGAAGCCTAGGCTGACACAGAAGGATGGTGAGTATGTGTGAGTAGGAAGGAGAAGAAAGCAGACATTGGAATAAAACAACAAATGGTCCATGAGACAAATCTGCGTAATTGTTGTGTATGTGTCTGGGGTGCTCCAGGTGAAATTGGTGTGTGAGTGTCTGCATGAGCACAGCCAAGCTCTGTGCTCACTCTGCATCTTGGTCTGTCAGACAGGTGTGACCCATGAATGGTAGAGGTGGCAGTACATCACTGTAGTCCCCAACCACAAGAACGTTCTCTGGCAAGAGTTACACTGGCACATCCATGCCCACAGTCAGATGCAGTGCTGCTACCTGAACATGACTGATGTCTGATGGACAAGCTCCCTACACAGGGATACCCAGAACAATGGCCCCATGGCCTGAAACATCTGAGTGTGGACAGCAGACTCACTGATGGAGCAGTGGAACTACTGACACTATGGGAACATGATCGGTCACTGCAAGATTGGCTTACAGCAGGGGTCCAGGAAAGTAAATAGACAGGGGTCCAAGGAAGTAAATAGTGTGGGAAGAAATAGCCAGGGAATTGTTATGGCTAGGCTTGTATAGGCCCTAGGGCTGATAGCCTAGTACCAACCTATGAACCTATGAACCTATGATGTTGCTTACCTATGACCACAAGGATTGCTTTCCCCTCCCAGCAGATGTTCAATTGCAGACACTGCTCATTCCATGACAGACACACCACAGTCCATCAAGGACACCCCTCATTCCAACATGTCATTCATCCAACACAGTGAATTAGAAACATAGTGGAGGCAGTGACATATATCAGACTGTGCCACATCAACAACCCTGAACATTTGTCTGGAGCACCTATGTAAATGTACCTGTGCCTCCATGATGGCCCTAAACATACACTGAGTGGCACAAGAGGTGACAACTGCACCAGGTGGAGGAGAGACATCAGGCCCCCTCTGAGCACACCTATCAATCCTCCTATGTGGTACCTCACTCACACTTTGGCTATGGACAGACTCAAAAGGCACTGAAGTCACAGTAACCACACTTCCCTGATCAATGTCCACTCCCTCCACTTGAACAATATCTAGGGGCTCAGTGGACTGCATAGGCTCAGGCCTACTGGCTGTGTCCAATGGAAATGCAGGGGATGTCTGTATGTGAAACTTTGTGTCAGATTCAGCCTGCACTCCCCAAATGTGCCTCAGTTTGGCCATCGTTATCATCAAAGTCTGTGGATCTACTGACATCAGGTGGCACAGGACCCATATTCCTACTCTTATGATCACTTGTGATAAAAAGCATGAAACAAAGGAATACATTAATACCCACACTAGTATTGTGCAACATACACAAACAAACTAACAGTGCTGCCACTGTTATAGGTAGTACAGCAGTACACACAACAGGCCTGAGATCAAAATCATAAAGTACAATATTTCTTTAAATTGGTCACTGCTACTGACATAAAAATATTGGCTTAATATCTACAGAAGATGTACTGATCTGTACTCCAGACAGTCCAAGAAAAAGTTAAGCAAGTGGTAAGGGCAACATCATCACAATTAACAGTAACACAGAGGGGTAATACATTTACCCCTGTATATGTGCATTCAAGGTACTTTGAACAAGAAAGTGCCTGACAACTCCAAACTAAGCTTATAACTGTAGCAATCTTCACCCCCCCCACAAAACAAGACATGTTGATACAGAACTAACTTATTCATTTCAATTGCTTTACTATACAATAGTATTCAATTATTGAGGTATCAAAGCTGTAAGCTAGGAAGCTCCTCCTGGGATTTGCTTGCTGTCTAGGAAGGTGTTGCGCCCACATCCTGGAATGCTGTACTCTACTCTCCTGGGAACTGTCTGGATCTCTCAGATTGGCCAAGAACTCTTCATTGGGGGTTAGTGCTGATTCCCCAACAGGCCCTCACCCACTAATCATTTGGTCACGGATCACTTCAGCTGCTTACCGCTTTGCAGATGTTATCAGGTCAGTGGCCCTGTGGTGCACCTGTTTGTATTATCTGCCATGGCCATCCTCTGCATTGACATCATGAATAATCTGCTGGCATATTTATGGTTTACAGGCCATATCTCCATGTCCCCTTTCCAGGAGAAAAGCACCATGTTGCCAAAACCCATTGACTATGACTTGATTTTCAGCATCAGTGAAGGGGGGTCTCCATGGATTGACATGCCTGAGTGACATATTTGTAGGTGTCTTAAAAGACAAAATAAGTATAATACACATAGGTATCACATAACTATAAAATAACTGTTTCCAGATAAAACAGAAAAGGTAATCAGTCAGTATTACCCACTGGAGAAACATAAATTAGGCTACAGATGTGAAATACTAAGAATAGACAAGATACAATACAAAGAGAGTAACAAGAGAAACATATCCTTGTTTGTGCCACAATGGTAAGTCACCTTTACTCCCCCCAAAAGAACAGTCCATTCTTGTTTGTGCCATAACAGTAACTCATCCTTGATCACCCACCACAAAAGAACAGGCAAATGACCCATTTTGCTAACAAAACCTCTTTGAAGTGCTATCAAAGGACCTGTCCCTGGCACATTTGTACATATTTATTACACAGCATTCCATTTTAATGTATTTCAATCATGCATACCTCTAAAATGGCTTGACAAACAGGCCCATCCCATCAGTACACTTCTAACTAATGCATACAGATAAAAGTGTAAAAACCTTTGCTTCACACTATTCTTAAATACATTCCAACATATGCAGTATGTAGGAGACAAAATGGGAACATACCTGTTGAAGTTCAGTACTCCTCTGTACAGAAATACCCTGAAGAAAAAGAGTTGTTGCAGTCTTTTGTAGTCTTCCACACATATACAACTATTCTCACCATCAGTATGGCTAGACACACATTTGCCTTTTTATAATGGTGTAGATTATTAATGGACTGCATCTGTCTTTGTCTGTGTTTCACAGATGCAAATGACAACATAAGCAGCTGAACTGCATGCTAATCAAGCAATCTGACACTCTGGAGCTATTCAACAAGCTATAAAGCATGTAACCTCCATTTTGTTTTTTTTTTTCTGAATACTTCAATACCATTGGAGTAGAGACAAGGACATTTTAAAAGGGCACAATGCTAGGGTCTGCTGCAACTTTGCTCCATATGTATTTGCTACAGGCTGAAGCCAATGGTGTTTGTGCTGTTGAGAATAGGTCTAGGCTTAGAAGGAGAAGAGTGTTCACACCCAGAGTAAGGGTGGACAAGGCCACATTACAAGAATGTTGTGAGCTCTACCACCCTCAACTCAGAACCAGAGCCATCCAAGGGGAATCCATTCCAGTGGAAACTGAGGTATGTGTAGCCCTTAGAATATTAGCTACATGTGCCTTTCAGAGACCAACTGGGGAAGTGATGGGTATATCACAGCCATCAACATCCAGGATCCTCCACCAATTCCTGGATGCTATGCTCATACATGCCAGTGAGCACATATGTTTTCACCACAGTTCTGAGGAGAAGGCTAGCAATATGAAACAGTTCTACCAGGTAGCACACTGCCCTGGAGTACTGGGTGCATAGATTGCACTCATGTACACATTAAGGCACCACCTGGTGAGTAGGCTAGATCTACATGAACCACAAGGGATACCACTCCATCAACTGCCAAGTCCTGTGTAAAGCCAAGGGAATTATCTTGAATGTGTGTGCTTGCCACCCTGGCAGTTATCATGACTCTCATATCTGGTACACATCACAGCTATACCAGGTCTTTGCTAGGGGGGAAATCCCAAAGGGCCCTTTACTGGGGAATACTGGCTATGCACTGGAACCATGGCTGATGACATCCATCAGAAGTGCACACACATCCATGGACAAATGCTGTACTGAGGCACATGCACAAACCAAACACATAATAGAGTATGTGTTTGAGCAGCTGAAATCACAGTTCTAGTACCTAGATATCTCTGGTGGAGCCCTGCAGTATAATCCAAGCACATGTACACAAATATTCATAGTATGTGGTATGCTCCACAATCTGATCCTGCGGAAACAGCTGCAGTAGGATCAGCAAGGGGAAGGGCCACTGATGCCTAGGTCACCACAGTCACTGTCACAGGAGGATTTGGAGGGGAAACCATCAGCTGCTGTAGCTGAAGGCTGGCATAGGCATGCTCAGTATGGCCTTGTTTTGGCTAAGAGACAACCCTTAGCACATTCACTGACTACATAGGGGCCTAATACCTTTTTCCTACTCGCATATATGTAGTAAAATACCACCTTTACCTCCCTATGTATTGCCTGTGTACTGCTTGATCAGAGTCAGCCCTGAATGAAAACTGTGTCAACTGCTACATTTGCAAAGTAAGTCCTAAACCTACAGTGCATTATTTAATATTATTATGGCATATCCTTGTATTTCATCATTTGGTACAGTAAGCAAGTAAAAGGTGGGAGATTTCTACAAACATTATCATAACATGTGACAGCAGAGACTTATTTGACTTATTGTTAGGTTAGGTATCATTTAAAATACAGTATTCTCTTTGCATAAGTCTAGAAATGCAGCCATATTAAAGCAGACTTCAGAGTTTACACAAACTTTCAATACATAGTGAAAATAGCCTTCAGTCAAGAATAGTGATATGAACAGAAGGTACAATACACTTGAGCACAAACACATCATGTTTGTATGCTACAAGGCTTGGGAAACCAAGGCTAAGGAAACATGTAGAACAGGGTTTTGGTATTATTAAGAAATACTTCAGACACAGACAGTGAGGTCAGTATGTTTGTTGGGACTGATACACAGAAAAGATTAACTATCCAGCATTTCAGAAAATAAGTTATCTTTTGGACTGCTGAGCAGTCACTCAAGCTGGAATACAGAAGTCAGGTTATTATTCAGGAGAATCAGATTATACATGCAGAAACTTTGTATATATTTATCAGCACTGTTATTTTTTTATTTACTCAAATATTTTTTTTTATTTTCCAAATATTATAATGTTTAACAATACAATCATCAATGAAACAAATATTATAAGCCTTTATATACACTGTGTACAATTGACCTGAACAAAAGAGGGAAAAATTAATAAAAATATGAAATTAGTAACAAAAATGTATAATATTCAATTAATAATTTATAAAGTTACACATTAATTAGTTAGAGTTCAATTTGAATGTCTCAATAAAAGCAAACATTTTTTCCAAGGATTGTTTATCCATATTTTAGGAGGAATTCTCGATTCCTTCACCTTAACTTCTAATGTCGCTGTTTCTTCCATAAATCTCAAGAATTCTTCCAGAGTAGGCTCTTATGAAGATTTCCACTTTCTAGTTATACATTTCCTTGCCACAGCTAGTATGGACCAAAGTAGATATAGATCTTTTTTATTCATTCCAACAGTATCATTAACATTTAAGAGGACTAAAGATTTGGTTAAAATAAAGGTATTTGTGAATATAGCTTGGAGAAAAATAATAAATTCTTCCCAGAATGTTTTTATATTAATACAATCAAAAAATATATGAGACCAATCAGCTTTACAGTTTAAAGAACATCTCCAGCAAATGGATTTATCAAGTGAATTACATATGGCTAGTTTATCAGGTGTAATAAATGCCCTGTGAATATATTTCCAAGTAAATGTTTTCCATACTTGTAAATTAAATGTTAAATTAATAGAACATAAAAGATTTGTTTTACTTTCAATTGATAGGTTGGTGTGACATCCTTTTTGCTATGAAATTCCAATATCTTGCATTATGGTTAGTTTTATATGTTATCAATATTTTGTTTAATTTTGAAATTAGATTTGTCCAATTATAATTGTAAATTACTTCAGATATCGGACTTATTAAATTTGGACTAGTTTTATTAGGAGAATTAATAATTTTACTGTTAAGATCCTTAGCATATGATAATATGCTTTGAAGTATTAACCAATCTGCTGATGGAATATCATATACATTCTGAATTTGTAAACAAACCAAAAAAGGACCAGGAACAGACTGCAGATTCCAGTTTCAAGGTAGTTTATTCCAGAACAGACGACATCCAAACACAAAATAACACTAGCGCTTTCATAAGTGTGTACCCAACTTCATCAGGTGGGGTACACAGCACATTTTTAAGAATGTTGTAAGAAATCAAGCTTTTAGAGCTTCTAGGCTCAATGGAAGGGAAGCAGACTTTATAGATTGCACTGACAATGTTATTAAAAATTTAATAGAGAGAAGTTATGATGAGAAGATGTTAAAGAATAATGTACAGGAAGTGGCCAAACTTAGAGATTCAGTTGCAAAACCTTATTTCTCAGACAGAAGTGCTTCTAGTAACATTAAAAATACTAATACTACAAGAAAACTTAAGATGCCCCTATACCACTCATCTGATGTATATAAATATATGGGCATAGTAAAGAAAAACAGGGGTATTTTAACCTCAAAGACATTAGTAATGTTATTGACCATGAACCTAGATTTTTGTTTAAGAATGAGCTGTCCCTTAAAAGGAAGCTATGTTTTCCAAGGAATGAATTTAAAGCTTTAGAGTATGAAGATTTAACTGTGCGTGGACGGTGTAATTATTGTAGTTACTTGAACACCAGTACTAAATTTATGCACCCAGATGAAAAAAGGAGATACACTTTTAAAATTTCTGCTACATGTAATACTAAACATGTGGTATATCTTGCATATTGATTGAAATGTTTTAAATTCTATGTTGGGAAAACTGATAGGGCACTTAAAGATCGAATCAGAGAACATATACATCATATTAATAGAAGGGATAAAGTTAGCGCACTTTCTAAGCATGTCAGTGACAATGATGATGGACATATTTTTAAGTTTATTGTGATAGGAAGGATTAATGAAAATATCAGAGGTGGTAATGTCTGCAATAAAACTGCGGCCTTTGAAGCCAAATGGATTGTTAGACTGAAAGCAGACTGTGGGCATGATTTAAATGACCATATACCTTTGAAGCCTATTGTAAAGAAGAGATCACTTTTTCAATGAAAACGCTTTTCATATGTGTTTATACTTTAAGTATTAGTTTTTAATATATGAATTTTAAATATATATACTTTTTAAATATTTTTAATAAAGTTTCATGTGTATTTTCAATACATTATTATGTGCGCTTTTATATTTGTACCACTTTCTTTAAGGAAATGTGTATGTGGCTTTAAGTAAAAATATCATGTGACCAGTCACTGGCTGCTTTGCAGCACTTCTAGAGTATAAAATGATACTTAAATGAAACATTGTTACACCTGATGAAGTGGGGTACACACCTAGAACAGCGCTAAATAAACTACTTTGAAACTGGAATCTGCAGCCTACTCCTGGTCCTTTTTTGGTTTGTTTACATTTGGACTATATTTGTTTTTTGGGCCTGGAGACTTGCATTTGGTGGCAGCTATTTTTCTGAATATTATATTCTGAACTTGTTGAATGTCTAATACTATTTGATTATCTATACAATGTTGCCAACAAGTGAAGTTTTTTCCCTCCCATCTAGTTAGGATAACATTATGAATTTTATTGAAGAAATTCTTTGTAGAGCTAAAGGGTATTATCAAGTCTAGCTAAATTTTATTATCCTTGTTAGTATATGTAAATCTTCTGAATAAATTATAAATATTATTTATATCATTTAATTTAGTTGGTTTTGTTATATTATATTGAATATGAACAGTCAATATGTGCCACATCCTATTATTTTGTTCGCTTAATATACAATTTTTAATTATTTTATTTTCATTTAGAAAAATAGTATGCAATGTTTTCCATGTTGAAGAATAATTAGGATCTATCCAATTAATGATAGTTCTTAGTATGGAAGCTTTTATGTATGATTCTAGATCTGGAAGTTTAATTCCACCCATTTCCCAAGATCTAATATGATGTGTATAGGCTATTCTATTTCTTTTTGGATACCAAAGAAAGTTTAATAGAATTTTATTTCTTTCTTTCAAGATTTTCTTGTTAGGTACTATAGGAATAGCTTGTGCAATGTAATTAATTTTTGGAAGTATTGTCATTTCTATTATTTGTAATCTGTTTTCAAATCTCAAGAACATTTTATTCCAGTTTATTATTAACATTTTTATTTTATTAATTATGTTGTTATAATTGTGCCTAATGTAGATTCCAAATTATCACATAGTGTTATTCCTAAATATTTTATTGTGGGAACTTGTTTTCCTATCACACAATTTGTACTTAAAGTAAATTCTCTCTTTTTATTCAAATGCATATAATTAGATTTTCCCTTGTTAAATCTAAGGCCGGAAATATGATAAAAAACGTTCCACTATTTCATCTAGTTTTTGTACTGATTTCTCCGAGACAGATAACGTGAGTAAAACATCATCAGTAAATAACATAATTTTTTAAATTAAGTTGACCATATACATCTATGCCTGAAATATTAAAGTTATGGTGTACTAATGAGGCAAATAATTCAATTACTAAGGCAAACAGAATGGGTGACATTGGACATCCCTGCTTTGTACCTTTGGTTATTTTAATAGCCTTTGAGGTAAATGGCCCATGTTTTACATAAGCCAGATTGTTTTTATAAATATTCTTTATTAGTGTAATAAAATTAAAAGGAAATTCAAATAGTTAGTTCCAAAGCCTTAAAAAGAAAATCCCAACTTAACGAATCAAAGGCTTTTTCTACATCTAAAGCTACTTATCAGCACTGTTATTGATAACCAGAACTCCAGAGTTTCTGCATACTATTATTCTTTATTAGCACTGTTATTGGAAACAATGTTCAGATATTGTTAACATCTGATAAATCATTCTTAACCGAACTACAGTGTTTGCAAATTTTTTTGAGAAAGTACAAAAAGACTTGGCCCATAAAGGAGAGACTGGAAACTGTTCAGTACAAACTTGCATAATTAACAGATAAAGACTCTTATTCTAGTCTCATTTCATCTGTTCTCTGTTAATACAACACACTGAAATGTCCCCAAAATGGCAGCACCTTCTAAGCAACTCGTTACAGTACAAGAAGCACTCTGTAATGGCAGCAGTTTGCAAATAGTCTTATCAATTCTTTCACTTATATGTTTCCATTAGTCAGTAGTAGGCCTCAGGCATCAAAGATTCATACAGTCATACCTCTCAAAACTACTGATGATCATTCAATGCCCTCAGTTTAGCTCCCTACATTTGTACTGGAAAATCATTGAAGAGAGAAGTTAGAAAGTAATGACACACATTGCAGTTTCTGACTTCACAACCCTCACAAAAATCAAACAACAGGCAGGATGCAAAACAAGGAGAGTAACAAAAGCAACATATCTTTATTTGTGCCATAACAGTAACTCGCTTTTGCTTCCCCCTAAAAGCACAGTCTATGCTTGTTTGTGCCACCCAACCTGCATCTGATAGATACTAAGTTTGAGGCTATAAAAAGACATAAGTTGCTTTGCAATATTAATGACTTTAAACAGGGGCATATTTTCTCGTGGCCGAGGATAGATATCCAGAAAAGTTTAAATACAAAAGGTAAAAGTTGGATGAATGAGCTGGATACTTTTGAATTTCCTGAAGCGGACAAATGGCAACTATCCAATAGGAATGGAGAATTGTCGATGTAATCCTCTACATCTTCTAATCAAGAGAAATCTCTGGCTCCACCCCTAGTAGCCTACACAAGCAGTGCAGCATCAGCACATTCAGAAGGAGATGAAGGGGATGTAATAAGTGGATTAAAAGCTGGCACAAAAGATGGTAGAGAGGAGCAGAATATTGTCGAGATACCAGTGTACCTAAATACAAAAGCAAGTAATACGATTATATCCCCAGTTGTTCCTTTTCATTTAAAACTGCCAGAGAAAGTGATAAATCAACAAAGCGCTCTACTGAAGGGTTGTTCATTACAAAGCTAGCAACAGGATATAGTAAATGAAGTGAAACAGAAAAACAGCAGCCCTGCACTCCAGAACAAAACAGCATGACGTTAATAACTACATGACAAGGTACTGTTAATTTATCTAAATTTGACTTAACAGAAGCGCAATTATCACTTCTAGGGAAAGGACTTAAATTTATACCAAATAGTTCAGATGATATAGTCAAAGCACTCACAGACATGAAATTGTTTGTTCGAAATATGAACTTGAAATTAATATTTAAATCCAATGAACCCTATAACAGTTTGATGTGCCTGTAAGCATCTGTTGTAACAACCTTTAGTAACATTGTTGAAACTGAACTCAGAGATTTATATTCTAGGCCAAGATGAAGAAAAATGTATAATTTGACATAAGGAATATAAAGCACTGGAGTAATTGGTAAATAATGATGATATAATTATTAAACAAGCAGATAAGGGGGGTGATACAGTAATAATGGATAAAGTAATGTACATGACTTCATTTAAATGCCTACTACAAGCTACAGGAACATTTAAGAAGATAACGTTTCATGATGTTAAAAAATGTATTTCCGATATCAGTATGGCTATCTACATTTGTCTTTTTAGGTGGAAGTAGACTTCCGATTTCTGCATTCTTCAGTTTCCGTTTGTAAAAATGATTTGTCTAGCCATTGGTGGAAATCCATTTGAGCATGATCCTCCAGATGTATGGTAACCTTTTCCCCTTCTTTCTCCTTACTAATATTCTG
>NC_056741.1:118069409-118091909 GCF_019279795.1 Protopterus annectens | reverse complement strand
TTATGGCTGTGGTGTCCTTGCCAGTCATGTTTGGATGTGTTCTTCTTCCCCTTGGTGTTCCTGCTGAAGCTGTTTTCACAAAATAATATTATGAAGGATATCACAGACAGTGAAAATTTGAGCACAAGTACAGGGATTGTACTACATGTATCTAGGCACTTGAACCATGACTTCAGCAGCCCAAACACATGCTTTATGATATGTATTCCTTGAGCATGTGCCTCATTATAACATTCTTCAGTTGGTGTGTGTTCATAACCTGCACCCCCCAGTAGATGACCCTCTGGGATATCCCCCTTGAAAACCTTTGATAGAGTTGAGAGTTGTACCAGATATGGGAAATGTGGTAACTACCTGAGTTATCAGCACACATATTCGGGATGATTCCCTTAACATTACACATGATCTGGCCGTTAATGGAGTATAAGCCCATTTTGTTTATGTGCACCCTTTCCTGTTCCCTGGTTGGTGCTTTGATGTCAATGTGTGTGCAGTCTATGGCACTGAAGACTTCTGGGTAGTGTGTTACAGGGTAGAACTTCTGCATAGTTGTGACTCTATCCTCAGTTGTACAGTGAAAATGTATGTAGTCACTGGCATGTTGTACCATAGCATTCAAGAACTGATGTAGAATCCTGGGTGTTGATGCCTGTGACAACCCAGTATGTCCACTGCTGGTCTCTGGAAGATTCCTGTAGCTAATAATGTGAAATTGTTCAATCTCGCCATTTGTTCTTACACACGGGTTCAGAACCAATCCTCGGCTCTGAGTCGGCCGCATCACTAGCTCGCATCTTCGAGAAAGCTCGAGGCACAGTAATATCCCATGGTCCTCCGGTGCTAACCCCAGATCTAGTTTGCCGCTAGCAGCAGATCACATCGAGAGGCTCGGGCCAGTAGAATTTTTGTATATATTTCTTGTTATTTCTTGATATTTACTTCAAATTTTTACTTTTCTTTATAGTGTTTGATAGGTTTAATACTAGTTGTTGTTTAAAGTAGTTGTAGTCAGGTTGTTACTTAAAAATTTTAGTAAGGGCCTTACGCCATTTTTTTCTGTAAGAATTTACAGTACTTAAAAAAAAAAAAAATATATATATTTTCTGTCTTTTCTATTTTTTCATATAGACATATATATATATATATATATATATATATATATATATATATATATATATATATATATATATATATATCTTAGTGTGCTGTGTGAGTGTTTTTTACAGTTTGGATATATATTGCATTTAAAATATATTATAGAAAATTTTTTTTTCTTAATGTAAGAATGTCAGAAAAGACCAAAAGTGGTTTTAAAAGGTGTCAGTGTGGACAGAAGATGTCCATTACTGACAACCACTCATTCTGCGTCTACTGTCTTGGCCCTCTCCACTTGCAGGAAGACTATTCCATCTGTCATTCCTTTAGTGGGAGGTTCATGATGGAAAGACGCAGGAAGTTAGTGGTCAGAGGGTTGCTTTAACACGAGTTTCAGGAGGCCCTGGACAAGGCTGAACTGGTTTCAAAGTCTTCAAAGGGGTCGAAGTCTTCAAGAGTGTCGGAGCCCAAGTCATCAGCTCCGAGCACCTCTTTTCAGATTCGGACACCGGCTCCTATGACTTCGGTGCCGGCTGTCGAAACTTTATCTCTGCATGAGGCTCAGGTCTTGGAGCCGGTATCAGAGGTACCACCTTCGGCTATCCTTCGCTCGGTGACGGCTTTGATCCCTTCGACCCGTTCTTCGAGGCCACTTTCCGACTCCGATGTGGACCGAGTGGTACAGAAGCTTGTGGAGAACTCGGCCTTGTCCAAATTAATCGAGGTTTCGTCCCAGCTGGTTTCGAAGCTCGAAGCTATTCCAGTTCCCTCAACACTTCCTCCTCTGAGACCCGTCGAGTCATCGGTGTTAGGAGTCAAAGAACCGATGATTGTAGAGCCCTCGGTGCCGAAGCCTCCAGTAGTGCTATCGGCTCCGTTGACCTCGACTCCTTCGGAACCAGCCGGAGAGTCTCGGAGCTGAAGATCTTTCCTGGGTTCCGGGGGGGATAGTTGAACCGAGATATCAGTTCCGACTCTTCCCCTCAGTGCCTCGGCTCAGATCAGTTCGGATCCGTCCTCAGTGTTGGAGCCCGTGGTTCCGATTCCGGAGAAATGACCCCCTTCTTTGGATCGGGTCGGATCTTTGGGTCGGGGCACCGGTGCCTTTGACATCATGAGGAAGGTCTTGTCTGATCAGACACATACTTCATCGGTATCTTCATCTCCTTCCCCAAAAGGTCCGCGTTCTGCTTCTGTGCCTTCGGTTCCTACTAAGCGTCGAGACCCAATGCCTCAGAAGTCCCCACAGGGCGACTCTGGTTCCTCGGATGTATCCCCAGAAGCTCCCGCTGAGGATGTTCTGAGGAAACAACTGTGCAAGAGGAGGCACATAGATTCCCCTCAGGAATCTCTCACGTCTGATACTGATTTAGATGAAACAGAAGGGTCCCCACGGTCCACCTCTGAGGATGTCTAGTTTGCAGACATTTTAGAAATCCTGAAGCAAAGAGGGGACTGGCAAACCCTTACCCCTTCTGTGGATGAATCGGTATTACTGAAGGCATTTGGGGCTCAACCTTCTACCTCCTGGGTGACTCCACCCTTTGATGATCTCATGGATCGTATAGCTCGGAGGGCTTGGGAAACACCTGATACAGTGGAACCAGTCCCCCGTAAACCAAATAAATACATGACGGCTCCCCAAGATAAAGCCTATCTTACAAAAGGAGTTCCCATAGATACTATGGTGGTGGCGGCGGCCACTAAGAAAGAGATGTCTGAACCATCTTCCTCTGTCCATCCTCCTAATAAAGATTCTAGGACAATGGACAGATATGGGAAGCGCTTATTTAGTTCGGCGACTTTTTCCATCTGATCGCTCAACTACCTTACACATTTCACGCGTTTACAGAGAGATCTCATTAAGGAATTAGGAGATACTCTCCAGGGACACACAGATGCTGCTGTTGCCAAGAAAGTGACAGTGCAACTTAACACCCTAAATTCCATAGTCAACTCGTCCATGAGGCTGATTTCGTACGCAGCCGAAGGATCGAGTAGAGCAGCAGCTTCAGCAATTGCTCTGAGAAGACAATCCTGGTTGTGCTTATGCTCCTTTGCGAATGCCTTTAAGTCTTCCTTTGCCAACGCCCCCTTCTATGGTGCCTCCTTGTTTGGGCCCAAAGTAAAGGAGACTCTCACGAGGTGTGAACAAGAAGGGAAGACCCTGTCTGCCGTAGGGGTCTGTTTTTTCCGTTCCATCTAGACCCTACCTTAAAGGGAAATGAGGAGGAAAGATGTGGTTCCGAAAGACTCAGGGATCTTTTCAACACACCCAAAGTGACGCCCCCTCCAGAGGCAGAGGAGGGGGAAGAAATGGAAGACACCACCCAGCCAGCAGAGGGGGTCCACAAAATCAGGGTGATAGAGAGACCTTCTCTGGAAAGCCCTTCCAGCACTCCTGAGTGCAGGCCCAGCTGTCCTACTCTGGAGGTAGTCAGGGGTCGCTTGGCTTTATACCCAGAGGCCTGGCTAAATCATCAGATTACTGGGTAAAAAGCATAGTTACCAGAGGCTACAACATCCCCTTCATAAAAATGCCACCCAACTCCAAAAATCTCCCAGACGTTCTACACAGTCTGCGAGACCAAGCAACCATAGAGATAGGAAGGTTGCTCGAAAACAGAGTCATCCAACCAGTCCCAGTGGACCAAATAGGATCCGGAACTTACTCAAGGTTCTTTTTAGTTCCAAAGAAAACAGGGGACTGGAGGCCAGTTTTAGACCTCAGCAAGTTAAATACCTTTGTGAAAAAGGAAAAGTTACGGATGGTCACGCTTCAGTCAATCCTCCCTTTTCTGCAAAAGGGCGACTGGATGTGCTCTATAGATCTCAAAGACGCATACTACCATATCAAAATGGCCAGGGCGTCCAGAGATCTCTTGCGCTTCCGGCTGGGAGCAAGTCATTTCCAGTTTTGCGCTCTGCCCTTTGGTCTCACCTCAGCCCCCAGGGTGTTCATCAAATGCATGGCAGTAGTAGCGTCTCACTTGAGATGAAACGGATTCCGGGTGTTTCCTTATCTAGATGACTGGCTCCTTTCTGCCACCACAGAGTGTCGTCTTCTACAAGCCAGGGACTACACCATCAGTCTTTGCTCTTCACTAGGCATAACGGTGAATTTTGGAAAATCTGTCTTATCGCCATCACAGCGTATCTTATTTATAGGAGCACAGCTAGACACTTCCCTGGCTCAAGTTACTCTCCCCCCCACCAAGAGTATCAGACCTCAGGCATCAAATTTTGCTCCTTCTTCACAACAAGAGAGTCCCTGCACGACAAATATTAAGAGTGCTAGGCTTGATGGCAGCCTCCCTTCTTGTAGTTCCTTTAGGCAGGATGCACATAGGTTCATAGGTTCATAGGTTCGTACTAGGCTATCTGCCCAAGGGCATTTATAAGCCTAGCCCATAGTTATTTGGCTTTCGCCACCCCTTTAGTTTGAATAAAACTATTCCTATTATTTTGCTGTGCCTCTGTCAAGCAGTGACACTGAAGTAATCCCTGGGGTATATCTGCGATCCCCCATCCATTGGTCAAGATTCCTCTTGAACAAGGCCAGCGAGGTGCTCTGCCTCACATGTACCGGGATTTTGTTCCACAGCATAGGGAGTCTCTGGGTGATGAATCTGTCCCTCCAGCACGTTCTATTAATAACTGTGTCAAGGTTTAAGTCTCCCGCCCTTGTGGTTCTGAGGGATCTAGATTTTTGAGGTGAAGCATATTCATCAAATCAGGGTTTGACATGGCCTTATATGTCAGGCACAGGTCACCTCTGAGCAAGCGGTATGAGACTGAATAGAGCTGGAGTTCTTTCAGTCGGGCAGCATAAGACATATTTTTGAGACCCTTTATCCTTTTGGTGAGGAACTTTTGGGGCCTTTCCAGCTGCTGCAGGTGTCGGGTCAGATACATTCGAATGGGGCATTGTACTAAATCATAGGTCTAATGAGTGATGAGTACAGGGGCGATGACCTCCCTTGATCTAGATGTGAATCCCTTCATGATCAGGTGGGCAATGTAGAAGGTTTTCCTAACTACTTTAGCAACATGAGTGTCAAACGAAGGCTACTGTCAACCTGGGTCCCCAGATCCCTGATGACTTCTTCTGTGCTCAGTGGATTGCCACCTATATGGTAGCTAGGGTAACCTTGTTTTTCCCGAAGGGTATGACTATGCATTTCTTGGCATTTAACTTTAGGCCATGGCTCTGGCACCAGTTATCTGTTTCTGTGAGGCCCTTCTGAAGGATATCTGTGTCAGATGTGTTTTCGACTATGGCTCAGTTTGCAGTCATCTGCAAACTTTGTCAGCCATAACCCTCCTGTGTTTGCTTGTACTTCAGAAAAGTAGATGCTGAACAAGAGTGGACCCAGGACTGATCCTGTGGGACACCACTTGTGACAGGCTTTGAGTCTGACATGGCTCCAGCAACTCTGACCCTGTGGGTTCTGTCACTTAGCCAGTTTGCAACCCATCTTGTGATGTATGGGTTTACATTCAAGCTGATGAGTTTTTCGATGATACCTGAGTGGGGTATTGTGTCAAAGGCCTTTGCCAGGTCAAGGTAGGCTGTATGGACTGCCTTTCCCTCATCAATGGCCTTGGTGACTGTCTCGAAAAAGTCAACCAAGTTTAAAAGGCATGATCTGCCTTTGACAAAGCCAAACTGGGTTGGATCCAAAGTCTGCAAGTTCCCTATGTCTTTATTTATGAGTTCCATTATGATCCTCTCCATGGCTTTGCAGATAAGGCTTGTCAAGCTAATGGGACGGTAATTTCCAGGGTCGGTGGAGGCACCGCCTTGTGAAGTGGGACCACAGTCGCGGCCACTCCTTGGGTGCGTATCCTGAGGTGAGGCTAAGATTAAACAGCTGTCCTAACTGCGGGTTTAATTCCTCATTGAGTTCGTGGAGCACACAGCCGGGGACACCATCCGGTCCCATGGATGCTGTGTTTTTGCTTTGGAGAGAGCAGTTCTCACCTGGGTGTTGGAGATGTTTGGGGGCTACAATCCTCTGGTATAGATATCTCTCCTTTTGGAGGGGAGAAGTTTGCACTGAACCTGTCAGCCAGTATGTTGGCAATGTGTGTAGGTTCAGTAATCTTCACATCATTTTGAACTAATTCTGAGCATATCTGGGAGTTTCCTCCTAGGTTTCTAACATAGCTAAAGAAGGCCTTATGATTGTCTTTTGAGTCCTTGGCGATTTTTCTCTCAAAATTTGCCTTGGATGATTTTATGAGAGCTCTTAGTTTTTACTTATAATGATCAAAGGTGTCTTACCTTTCAAGGATTTTGCTCTATCTTGTAGTAGCTTCCTCCTTTTGTTGTAGAGCTTGTTTATGGCTGGGGTCCACCAGACTGGACGCTTGCCTTTGGTACAAAGAGTCTTAGTTTTGTTTGGGATTGCCTGATCCATGCAGTCCTGTAGGTGCTGGTAGAAGGCATTTGTAAGTGATTCAGTGGTTTGAGTAATGTTTACCACTGGCTCAGGGGCCTTAAAGGAGACCACATTAGTTTTTTGAAGTGTGAAGTCGGCTTTTGAGAAGTTTTTCACTGTGGTCTTTTTTATTTCAGGTGGGGGTGGGATGAGGACCTCCAGCGAGATTAGTTTATGATCTGATCTCACCAGTGCGGGGTATACTTCCAGTCTAACACGAAATACGTAAAAAACACAAACTTGTAACTTACAACTAGGAAGTTCCACAGACCGAGTATACTGCAGCAAGAGCACGTATTTCGTTAGATAAAAATGTTCACACTGTTTTCAAAAATCCACGCTGAAAGATGTACCAAGTTGAATCCACAGCAATAATGGAATTTAATCATGAAATAGACAATTAATACAGCCAACAAAACGCCAAGGAAGTAATCCAACAGTTTACCCGGGTTTCGTCCGCCAAGACGAACTTCTTCAGAATGATCTAATCATAGATTACCTCCCCCTTAAATACACAATAAAGTAATTAATTAATTGAACAACCTAATTTAACAATTATATTAATCATAATAAAACTGCAATTAAATAAATAACTATAAATTCCTATTATATAAATCCTAACTATACTATACATATATCAATAACGACCACAGTCATAATGAAAAAATAAAATACTTAAAATACATTAATATTTATGACAAATTCATAATTCATGGAAAAATTGAATAATACAATACTCAATCATATTACGATTTTGATGCAAAGTGTGTGAAAAGGTATGTTTATCCCTTCATATATTACATACAAATACCCCATGGACTATCTACTATTTACTTAATCTATGATTAGATCATTCTGAAGAAGTTCGTCTTGGCGGACGAAACCCGGGTAAACTGTTGGATTACTTCCTTGGCGTTTTGTTGGCTGTATTAATTGTCTGTTTCATGATTAAATTCCATTATTGCTGTGGATTCAACTTGGTACATCTTTCAGCGTGGATTTTTGAAAACAGTGTGAACATTTTTATCTAACGAGGAAGTACGTGCTCTTGCTGCAGTATACTCGGTCTGTGGAACTTCCTAGTTGTAAGTTACAAGTTTGTGTTTTTTACGTATTTCGTGTTAGTATGGAAGACGAGGTGGTTCCAGCGGACATGGGGGTTATACTTCAGCAAATTAATGCACAGTTGAAAGAGCATTCGGCTTTAATCCACCAACTGTTAAATACAAATAGCCATGACAATACCTCTACTGTTAATGATACCCTTGGTTTGCCATTAACACAGGCTACGCCGCAATCTCCTATTTCAACGAAGCAAGGCACTTTAAAGCAAACGTTTAACGGGGAGAAGGTTAACAATACCAATAATATGAATTTTAATGTTTGGCGTGACAACTCTTTTTCGTTTAATATGGCTCAAAACGATAATCAATTACCACCAAAGAGACAGCATGATGCAATGTGTGATATGTTAAAAACCTTCGAAATAAAACTGTTCAAATATAAACGTATACAACTCGAAAACAGTTATTTACAGAAAAATATAGACTTACACATGGTCCCTAAAGGACTAAGGCTTTGGAAGTATCCACATGGAAGTGAAAATAATGACAACATGTTGGAAGAACTGCATGAGTTATTCAACAACACTGGTGTGCGTATGATGGAAATAATGATTAAATACAATAACTCAAGAATAGACAATATGTTAAAGGAACTTGATGTTCTCAATCAAAATATTAGTCAAGATTCCAGCTTTGATAAATTTTACACCAAATATACTACTATTATCAAGGACATTGACTATAACTGTGGAATCATTTACAATAAGAAAAGCAATAAAATAACAAGGGATATCAAAAGATACGAGGCTGGTGAAATTTACCCCAAATCCAAACGTAAGCACAATAACCATGGTGATGAGATAGACATGGAACGTAATCGACCTAGGCAGGAAGTGTATGACATCACTTCCGATAATGAGGAACAGGAACAACAAGGTCCTAACGAACAGAACTACGCAGAAGTGGTAAGGCGATCGGAAAGGCTCTTCAATCGGGGAAAACACAATGGAGAAGATGGATATAGAGACACAGGGGCGAAACCTAAAAGGGGTTTTTTAGCGGCAAGCAATGCGAAAGCCGGATGGAGGAGTCGGAAATAAGGAAACCATCCGTACACGGAACTGACTTTAATGTCGATTATAACATGGATATAGATAATATTATTGCTGCACCGACCATGGACTTATACCAACCCACAATAACGCAAGCAGCGTTTCAGCTTAAATATGGTACGTGTGAACAAAATTTGGGACAGAATAATGTTTATAATGTTTTTACTGTTTTACAGTCCGGTACGCAACGGGCATCAATAAGTTATGACATGGTGGGGTGTAGTCATACTTATGAGAACAATGCTGATAATAGTGTGAAGCATATTAATATTAAATCTGATAATTTGGAATATGAGGTGGGTGATAAGGTAATCAGTCCATATGAACAAACCGGGCATGGTTGTTTTCAGTGTAGCATGGAGAAAAATGATTACCATGAGCACGACATTGTTATGAATGAGTGTGGGTTCCCAGCCGATACAATAACTGAAGAAGTAAGTGTCATGAATTGTCGGGGAGACACACATTCTGAATTAAATAAATCACGACAAGATGATCAAGCATTATTGGACTTGACAGTACATGAATACCCTGACACTGTTTGTTCTTCCTTTGGTACACCGAGCTGTTACATTGATAACATAGTTAATAGCATGATGAATGATGATACGAATGGAAATAGCATTGACCCTTTAAGAGATGAATCTCATAACTTCATTAACTTCTATATTGACCTTAATATTGAAAGGTATTTGAATAAAGAAGACGCATGCACATCGGAACATAACTTGGAATTAATTGATAAAGAACCTTTAAGTAACCCTAATATTATTACTAATACTCATGGGGACTACAAAATATTTAATTATTCTAAATATGCATTTAATAGTAAACATGCCAACTTATTTTCACTAGGACATAACTTTGTACCCTGTCGAAAGGGGAGATTAGTTAATTCTATTGTTAATTTGAAACTATTCAGTAGAAAATTAAATTTGAAATTATTTTTTCAGGGCAGTGTACAGGACAACAGAAGGAATTACATAGTGAGTGATTTAAGTAAACCTAGCATCTTTAACCCCCCTATGAATGATAAAATAATTACTTTTGAAAAACGGGCCGAAATGGATATTAGGGATTTTTTTAAACATTATAATACTCCTATACATAATAATATGACAGAAAATAATGAAGCAATATTCAAAGATATATTAAACATTAAAGACATTAGAATAATGAGGCCTGACAAAGGTAGTGGAGTTGTTATAACTGACACAGGGGATTATGTTTCATATATGACCACTATGTTGCTAGGTCAATCTTATTCTGAAATAAGTGTAAATGAAATCAACATTGCTCATAAAAGAATAGACAATAGATTAGAAGACATGTTGATGCAAGGTGAACTGATGGAAGATGAGTACAAGTTTTTAACTAATGACTTTCCGGTCATTAGTGGAATATTTGGAATTCCTAAAATCCACAAGGGTCTGAATAATTTACAATTCAGACCTATTGTGGATGGCAAAAGGAACAAAACATGTTTCATCAGTCAATATCTTGATAATCATTTCAAACTAAGTATGACTAAATTTCCATACATCACTAAGGACTCCTGGGACTTTCTTAATATGATGAACAAAGTTAAAATGAAGGAAGGAGACATTATGGTTACTATAGATGTTTGCAATCTTTTCACATCAATACCTCATGATATAGGGTTGATTTGGTTAGAAGAACAGCTTTTTGAATCAAAAACGTTTGACCAAATCAAGATTAACACGTTGATTAGTCTAATGGAAATAGTACTACACAATAACTTTCTGTATTATGAAGGACATTATTACAAACAAATTGATGGTGTTGCAATGGGGGCAGCATGTGCCCCCATGTATGCTAATTTAATAATGACATATTGGGAGTACAATTACATATTTAATAGCCCATTTAAACGTCATTTTAAAACATATACTAGATATTTAGATGACATCTTTATAGTATGGGACGCAGATGAGGTATCTTTAAAAATATTTCTGGAATATATTAATCAAAATGTGCGATTCTTAAAGTTCACACATCACATTGGCTATGATAGTATATCCTACTTGGACGTGGAGTTAAATTTTGACAAACATAGGGAATATTTAAAATCAAAAATTCATAGAAAACCAACATTTTCCAACTCCTATCTTCACTATGATAGCTGGCACCCTGACCATCAAAAGAAGGGTGTTGTTAAGGGTCAGATGGTCAGGGCTGCCAGGATGATTAGTGAGGAAATTGAATTACATGATGAATTGGAATTTATGCAAAGCATGTTTATTAGTAGGGGTTACCCAGAAATCCTATGTGAAACTATTAAAGAAGAAGTGAAAAACAAAAGACAGTTAGGGATATATCAAGCTATTCTAAGACATGGATATGATAACAATATAAATAAGACCAAGCATGATAATAAGGATCAGATACCTTTATATATTTCAGTATATGATGATTGTACCCCAATAATTAAGAATATTATTAGTAGGAATTGGAGTTTGTTAATTAATGAACATATGACAGCACCAATATTTAAAGGACCTATTAAATTTGTTTATAAAAAGGATATGTCTTTTAAAGAGTTTTTTGAGCATAATACTGAAGTAAAACAATATAATAATAATAGACCACTTGGAAACTTCAGATGTGGAAGATGTACAACATGTAAGTATATACAAGATACACAGGATAAAATTAAAATTAATTATATTAACATTAACATTAAAGGACATTTCAATTGTCATACTTCCAATGTGATTTATGCAGCATTATGTCAACAGTGTAGAGCCTTTTATATAGGCAAAACGAGTAGAAAGTTCAGGAGTAGAATAAAAGAACATATATTGGATATAAAGCATATGAAAACCACTAATGCTTTAGTGAGGCATATCCAATTACATACTGACCATAAATTTAAATTTTGTATAATTGAGCAATTATTGTGTGATGTGCAAGGGAGAATCACCAAATATGATCTAGATATACAGGAGTTAAAATGGCAGATTCTGTTAAATGCCCACAATTGGCCTGGAGTCAATGAATATTGCACAATAAAACCTATCCTTATGAAAAACTATATTAAGGGTAGGTGTTAGTTAGTCCAGTACACTATTGGCTTAAATCTACTTCAGCCTTGGTCCAAACATACATGTTTAAGTATTTTCTTTGACTAACTACCCAACATTTAATATTTAATAATTAATATCCAATAAGGTAGTAGTTATTAAAGTGTATTTATGTTATTGTTTTTTTATGTGTTTCTGTTTTTATTTTTCATTTTCATTTCATTATTATTTTTATTTCATATATATTTCAATTTCATTTTATTTTTTGTATAGTACATGTATGTAATATTTTCTTCAGTGTCATTCATGTTAATACATCAATCATGTTTAATTTTTGTGTAAGGAACAACAGTTCATAAACACATTAAGTAGATAGTCCATGGGGTATTTGTATGTAATATATGAAGGGATAAACATACTTTTTCACACATTTTGCATCAAAATCGTAATATGATTGAGTAATGTACTATTCAATTATTCCATGAATCATGAATTTGTCACAAATATTAATGTATTTTAAGTATTTTATTTATTTTTTATTATGATTGTGGTCGTTATTGATATATGTATAGTATAAGTTAGGATTTATACAATAGGAATTTATAGTTATTTATTTAATTGCAGCTTTATTATGATTAATATAACTGTTAAATTAGGTTGTTCAATTAATTAATTACTTTATTGTGTATTTAAGGGGGAGGTAATCTATGATTAGATCATTCTGAAGAAGTTCGTCTTGGCGGACGAAACCCGGGTAAACTGTTGGATTACTTCCTTGGCGTTTTGTTGGCTGTATTAATTGTCTGTTTCATGATTAAATTCCATTATTGCTGTGGATTCAACTTGGTACATCTTTCAGCGTGGATTTTTGAAAACAGTGTGAACATTTTTATCTAACGAGGAAGTACGTGCTCTTGCTGCAGTATACTCGGTCTGTGGAACTTCCTAGTTGTAAGTTACAAGTTTGTATACTTCCAGTGTTGAACATTTTGATCTCATGTTCGTGATGATGAGATCAAGTATGTTTTCTCCTCTTGTGGGGATGGTGACTAGTTGTTCCATGGCATTTGAGTTTATGAACTCCAGGAACCTTTGGGCTAGAGTGTTTGGGCTTGAGTAGTGTTCCCAGTCTATATTAGGGTAGTTGAAGTCACCTAGTATGATGGTGTTTGGAGATACATTTATCCCCTCCATTGTTTTCAGGAAGGCCATGTGAGGTTCCTGAGTTTGAGAGGGTAGCCTGTAACATGCTACAAATTGCAGAGCAGTCTTGCCTATGGATGCATCGTGCGTTGCCACCAACCTTGAGGTGTGGGTGTCCTTTATGAATATGGACACCCCCCTCCTTTCTTGGTGTTGTCCGGATTTTGGGGCGGGCATGATATGAGGTGAAACCTGCTAGTGCTGGGGTGCTCTCAGGAGCCTTGAACCAGGTTTCTGTCACAGCACAGACATCGATGTTCTCCATACTGAGAAGGGCCTCGAGTGCGTGCATTTTGAGATTGAGACTTCTGGCATTGAGCAGCATTACCCTTAGTTTTTTTACTTTTTTGTGTTCTAGGGTGGTAGGTTTAGAATTTGAGCCTTGCCTAAAAAAGGCACTATGGGATTCTATGAGGATTCTTAATGGATGCTATTCGCCCAGTGGTCGTATCTGCAACTTCCACTATCTCACAAAATCATGATCACGAATTCTTGCAAGAAGGATCTCTTGTGGTGGTTACACAGTCAAGAGCTAACACTAGGACGACCCTTTGTCTTACCCAGTCCGGTAGCAACTCTAACCACGGACGCTTCCCTGATAGGGTGGGGGGGATTCTTTCAGGGACAAACAGTCCAAGGTCAATGGTCCAACTTGGAGTACAATCTGCACATCAATGTTCTAGAGCTGAGGGCAGTGTTTCTAGCGTTGCAACACTTTCACAAATCCTTACCTCGGGGAACAGTGACAGTTCAGACAGACAACATGTCAGTGGTCTGGTACATAAACAAGCAAGGGGGAACCAGATCATACCCGTTATGCAGAGAGGCCCTCAGAATTTGGCAATGGGCAAAGTCCACTGGACGCTTTCTGATAGCAACGCACATCCCGGGGACTTCCAACGTAATTGCGAACAGGTTGAGCAGAGCCATCCTGTTCCCTCATGAGTGGTCCCTTAAACCTCAAGTGGTGGAAGAGATCTTCCGCAGATGGGGCCAGTCTTGCTGCGACCTGTTTGCATCCCCATTGAATGCCAAATGCAGAAGCTACTTTGCCCTGTTGCCCCCCCAGGGGGTGTCCCCAGGGACGCACTGGTGTACGATTGGCCCCCGGGTCTCCTTTACACTTTTCCTCTTGTTCCACTAATTCCCAGGTTTTTGCAGAAAGCCAAACATCTGGACAGGACCATAATACTGATAGCCCCATTCTGGCCTCGACAAATCTGGTTTCCTTTCCTTCAATCTCATCAAGTGGAGGAACCATGGATACTGGACCCGGAGCCAGACCTGTTGACACATTCGTCGGGAGTTCCTCACACCTTCCTCAAGTCCCTCAAACTGACAGCTTGGCTGCTCCGCTTCCCATCTTAGCCAGGTCAGAGTTACTATCCCCTGCAGTACAACAAATTATTGTATCTTCTCACAAACCATCTACAAGAAAATTGTACATCAGCAAATGGAACCGTATTGCACACTGGGCCTCCAAACAAGGTATAGATCCATTTGGGGCCCCAGTACACAAGATACTAGATTTCCTCACCACACTTTTTCAAGAAGGAGCATCAACATCCACTATAAGGGTTCAACTGGCCGCTATATCCAATTTTCATATTGGCCATGAGGATGGTTTTCTTATGTCCCACAGGCTTTGTAAAGCCTTCATGAAAGGTACTTTTCACCTCCGTCCCCCCTTTCATAATCCAATAGCCCCTTGGAATCTTAATCTCATGCTGTCACAACTCATGTTTCCCCCTTTTGAACCAGCAACCACAACACCATTAAAATTTCTTTCGTGGAAAACACTTTTTCTGGTTGCCATCACTTCCGCCAGAAGAGTTTCAGAGTTACAGGCTCTATCTATCCGTCCCCCGTACATGATTTTTCATCCAGATAGAGTAACCTTGCACACCAATCTGTCCTTCCTTCCGAAGGTTTGTTCGATTCAGAACCTCAATCAATCTATCGAACTACCTACCTTCTTTAAAAATCATTCCAATAAGCTAGAATACACATTGCACAAGTTGGATGTTCACAGACAACTAAGATTTTACTTACATAGGACAAAAGAGTACAGAAAGTCAGATCAACTATTTGTCTCATATGCTGACCAAAGAAAAGGACAGGCAGTAACGAAGGTTACCTTATCCAAATGCCTCTCAGATTGCATAAATTTGGTATATGCTAAATCCAAACAGCAACTCCCTTTCAAACCCAGAGCTCATTCTACAAGAGCGATTGCTACCTCTTCAGCCCATACCGCTCGTTTGACTTTAGATACCATTTGTGCAGCGGCAACTTGGGCAAAACCACATACTTTTATCGCCCACTACAAGCTAGACAAGAGCTCCAGAGACAGGGTGACGTTTGGTTCCACTGTACTCAGGAATGTTCTCCCTTGAGCCACCCAGGAAAAAGGAGCTAGAGACGCTATCTGTGTGTAAGAACAAATGGCGAGATTGAACAATTTCACATTAAGAAGTTATGTCTTACCATAACGATCCATGTGAATTGTTCATCTCGCCTTTGTTCTTACATTCCCCCCCTCCATCCCCCGTCCTGCGGTCTGGGAGAACGGTTTTCGACTAAATTCCTTTTCAGCCTTTTCTAGATATGGTTAGCATGTTATTGAGCATTAGTAATGGCATCTTTTATCCTCTACTTGGCAGTAGGGTTCCAGGCACTTTGTAGTATCTGTTTATAAGTGTTCTAGACACAGTTCTAAAAGGGATTCTTCTGGTATAGCAAACTAGATCTGAGGGTTAGCACTGGAGGATCATGGGATATTACTGTGCCTCAAGCTTTCTCGAAGATGCGAGCTAGTGATGCGGCTGACTCGGAGCTGAGGATCGGCTCTGAACCTGTGTTTAAGAACAAAGGCAAGATGAACAATTCACATGGATCGTTACGGTAAGACATAACTTCTTATTCTAAGTGCTACATATACCTTAGTCTCCACAGGTATTGGTTCCCCTCAGTTTGCCTAGTATCTCAGTTGAGGATGGCAGAGGTTGCAGAGTTCCTTCAGTGTGTCTCTATCCACTCTGTAGCACTCTACAATGTCCACATTATGCAGACCTTAAAATGTTAAATGGAGCCTAAACACCCTTCTTCTTCTTAGGTGAGGTCTGTTCGCAGTAGCAGCAGCATAGACTTTTACCTGCTGCACATAAGCATAAATAAGAGCAACAGCAGCCCCTAACATTGTTTTGGTGTATGTTAGTTTCTGTGGCTGTATTCCAAAAGGTTTTGTAATTCATAGGCAAAACCTACACTGAGTCTACCAGATTAGTTTATAGCTTCGTGAATAGCTCCTCCATCTTGAATTTGTTGATTTGCATACAATTCAGTTGCTTATGCTGTAAATATCATGCCATAATGTTTACCATGTTTATGTGGCTCTACATGGTGTATAGAGCCACTTACTGAATATGAAACAGTGTGCTATTGTGTACAAGTTACACCACAAAGTGCACACTATGTTAGCACACCATGTAAGCTTTATTGAATCCAGCCCCATGTCTAAATATTTAGTTAGCTATTATGCTGAGTTCACTTTTAAACAGTGAGCTGTCTCCATTAGATGTGTGAAATTATGTTGAGTTCATGATTATGTAATAAAGTGAGCGATGCAACATGCACTCTTTTTTGTTGTTTGTTTTTGCTTTAATATGAATGTTCTTTTGAAGCTTTGTTTTCATGTAAAAATGTTATATATCTAGATGCAAACAAATCAAATCTTACAAATCAATATAATTAAATAAATAATGTTTTATCATCAGAATTAATGGAAGAAAAACATAACATCTTAGAGGTTATCAGCGTCCCAAAGCATCCTTAACTTTTCTCACTGATGGGGGATTAGTGTAAATAAATAAGGCATATATTGTTGGCTGAGAGGTGAAGACATCACACAATGATTGATTACTTCATACAAGAAAAAACTTTTCCTGGTTACTGAAATATTCTTATACCACTCGAGGGACATCAAAAGACAGTGGCTCAGAATATTTGCTAAAGAATTAGCCTTCATTGTAACACAATTAGCAACCAAAAATGTGAAAGCTTACTGCCAGATTACCATAATTTATTAACTGAGTGGCTAGGATTATTTGTTTCCTGTTTGTGGATTAATAAGGCAGCAGCAATAAGGTCTGTGTGGGCAGCTGTAACCACCTGAGGCAGGAAATCCTAACAGACCAGAAATGGTAAAAGAACACATCTCACCTTTAAGATATTTATGCAGAAGTGGTACTACCAATGTGACATGGCACCTTATTCAATAGCATGTCCTCTGCATTCTACTCAAAGAACATTGTACAGTATGAAAAACTGATATTTACAGTAATAAAGGTTAGAGTTGCCACCTATTGTTGTGGCTAAAACTGAAGACAGGACATACCCCTTGCATCACCCATAACCCCGGCTATTTCTGGCCCCTCCACCATTCACATTCAAACCCATTTTGTGACGTCTTTATGACATCACTTGATTGGGAACGCCCTCTTTTTCTATTCTGCCAATTTACTATGTTTTCTCTAAAAAAGCATAATAAATCTGCCAACTTAACAAACTCCGATAGTCTCTTTCTTTTTTGAAACAGAATACCAGAGTTTGTACAGTGTTTTCTGGACTTCCAGACAATTGGTTTGATTTCCAGATAGTCCAGGAAAAAAGCAGAGAGGTGGCAACCCTAATAAAGGTCTTACACTGTTTAACTTTTCAAAATAGCAAGGTACATGAAAAGGGGGAATCAAGAAACATTACTTTAGTGATCTTGACAAAACTGGTTAGATACAGATACAAGTGGTGGCTATAAGCACTGCCTAAACTTGCAGCTTACATAGGACCCTCTGGCAAACTGTAGAATTTGTGGACACAGAGGCTACCTCATACAGGAAGAAGTATAAATTTTAGTCTTTAATTTTTCCTTCAATCCATCTATCAACTTGTATAAGGCCTGGTACATTTAATTTTCCAAATTCCTCTCAAAATACACCATATGCATGAGGCAGTTTATACCCCACAATGGTAAAGTGTTGGATACATATTTTCCACATGTATATATTACATGAGACTCCATGCAAGAAGAATGATAAGCTGAGCTCTGAGGAGCTGGAGACTTTCTTAGAGTTGTAACGAAAAGATTTGGTTCGCTTGCAATAAAGGCTGTCTTCCCCAATTGATAGTTCGTTTCGGTTATGATCACCACCAATAGCTCCACCGTAAGAAATAGTTATTTTCAGTAATAATCACCACCAATAGCTCCACAAAAGAAATTATTTTATTATTATTATTATTAACAAAGGACAGTTTAAAAGAACTGATTTAGCGCTTTCGTCTCCCACCGGAAACCTCTTCAGAATCAATTAACCTTGCTCAAATCATTCCTTTTATATAAAAAAACACACATCAATATCAATTAATTTCAATTAAATAATAATAAGTAATAAAAAGAAACAAAAATCATTGGCTGGCCATACAAATCATTCTAACAAGTATTAAAGACATATTACCCCTTATAACAAAGAACAGAAATTGCTAAAACCTTGAACCTGAAAGAATTTTCATACAAAAAATGATTTTTGTGTTTGTGCTACTGATCAAAGACCCAATCAAAGGAAAAAAGCCCCTTCAAGAACGTACCATAGGAGATAGTTCTAATGAACAGCATAAAACAATACCAATAAAACCTACAAAGTTTGATGAATATATTGTAATACTTTCAACCTTATGAAAACGAAAATACCACGCTGGACACAATGTTAAATAAAATTTTATTTAACATTGTGTCCAGCGTGGTATTTTCGTTTTCATACGTTTAATACTTTCAACCTTGTTGTGCTAGTATTTGTATGTATAAAAAAAAAAAAAAAAAAATATATATATATATATATATATATATATATATATATATATATATATATATATATATATATATATATGTGTATAAAAAATGTATGTAAAAAGTGTATATAAAATACATATGTTGCACTAAATATGTTCCAATAAATATTAATGATGAATGTATGTATAAAATATAAAATAGTGTATAAAATTGTATATAAATATATATAAATATTTATAAATATAAATATAAATAAATATAAATATAAAATATACTACATAATTGTGAAGTGTACCTTAATATTCTTAAAAACTGAACATTATTCAAAAACCATGACAAAAACATCCCCCGGGATTCATGAAGCTCGGCGCAAGGCCGGTGTAAGGCCTGCACCGGCGGTGCAGTGAATAGTCGGCGTAGCAGCACCATATGCATAGTAATGAGTGTGCGCCGCAACCACAGACACGTGCGTAGGGCACGTGGCGAGCAAGTAGGATGCGTCCGGAGGCGTGGCTAAGCCGGCAGGCGATGAGCAACCTAAAGTGCTGATTTCCACAGGCCGCCCATAATAGTAACCGCACCAGCCAGGGCCCGTGGAGAATGAAACGCACGCAGAGTATGCAGCATAGTACCCATCCCAACAAAATGTAGAAGCAAACACAACCCACGAAGCCCTAAGTGTACCCGTCCAAGGAACAAAGGATACGCGTAATACCGTGTCCGTCCCGCAATACACTGTCAGTGGGCATACCCAGAGAAGGTGTACCGCAGCATGTCAGCATGCCGCACCGACATAGAGGTAGCGACATGGGCATGGTCACCAGGGTTTCCAACTGTCCCACTTTGCTAGGGACAGTCCCTCATTTGACAGTTGTGTCCCGCCAAAAAATCGAAAAATGGCAAATGTCCTGAGATTTCCGGACAAAAATATTCCCTCAATACACCTTTAATAGTAGCATAAAACAATTATTTTGTATTTAAAACACATACATGGCATAAGAAACAGAATAAGCAACCCAAATGCTATGAGAATAAGCATTTATTTTGGCAAAAAAGTGAAGTTTTTTCATCTCTACTTGCTGTGGGTATGTGTTGTCCTGCAAAATCCGATGTTTCCACAAAAGATGTCCCACTGTGGGTATTGGAAAAGGTGGCAACCCTAATGGTCACCAGCAGTAGTGAGAGTACACAGCCGGGTAGCCGTGTCGACATAACAACAAGAAGGAAACAAGATACCCTAAACACAGGCAAACATGTGCATAGCAACATGTACCACACCCAGCAACGTGCTCGTCAAATGCATACACAGGACGGCGTATGTCTAAGCGTAATATCCAGAAGCAGAACCCATGCATGCAAATGTAATACACAATAGCCCCATTATAGCATGTAACCCGCACCCATGTACGACCGTGCACCCAGCCCAGCTAGCAGCCTTGCGCAGCTACACACCTACACACAATGGGCATACCTGAAATGTGGTAAGAAGTATTGTCTTAGGCAGTGCCACGCGGGCAAATATGTACCCCACATGTTAACAACCCACCTCAGGTACAGATATGGAAATGGCTGCATGTGAATGTGTCGGCAGAATGTGTACATCCCGCATGTGGTATGGACCCGTCCAAACCCCATAGGCTTGCACACGCCACGGTGCACATAACTGTACACATGTGGACAAGGCGGGATGTTCAACCACCGTACCGATGATTAGCTATGCAGACATGTCAAACACATATAGCGGAAGATCTGCCTACCAAACAGGACGCCCTAACAGGGTGCCACAGGCACAGAAGGGGAAGGTGGGACATCACATGTTGAGAGTAGCGTTGCCGGACAGCCAAACACCCACGAGCAAAGGATGGAATAACAAGCATATGGCCGGATGGATGTTGTTAGAAAAATATATATATAAACACATATGAAGTGCCAGTGTAGAAGCAAATAGTATATAATGCATTTTATTCTACTTTACAATATGGCAGTAGAAATGATCTTGCATGTAATTGGCTGAAGCTTAGCTGCAGTGTGATTGAACTCTGACCCTGGCAGTAACCAGTTCAGCAGGCTTATGTCTTTCAGCATTAATTATCTGCTGGGTTAGAGAAAAATAAATGTATGTACATGTATATCTTCCTCCCTTCCACTGAGGAGGATGGCCTTGTGAGCTCTATCGAAGATAGAGTACAACTCCTTACCAGAGACAAAGGAACGTATTAAGAAATGAACTGACTATTGTATCCGAACAGTCCAGGGTCCTTGAAAGAGCAACAATTACAGAAGGACACTGTAATTGACCAGGTGCCTTGCAAGGCTGTGTTATTCTCATGGGAAAACATTTTAAAAGCATTACCTCAGCACCTCGTATGAATAGAATATTGCGGACTATAGTGATGGAAATGCCCTGTGACTGACCACGTCAGTAAGGTGGGCAAAAGCTGATTGTAAACACTATATAAACAAATTGCTTCCTGTATAGAGTCAGACAAAACTCTTATACTTGTACTGTATAGTTTTTGCCTCGGTGTACACTAGTAAAACGTTGTGAACCTGAGCTTCCTGTGTTATTGACTGTCATTTAGAAAAGCCTACTGATTTCTACAGTCTGATTTTAACAACTTATTTGACATTGTGGTCCTCCTTAGCCGGAATTCCCTTGGTAAGCTACAGGTCAGAGTGCATGGGTGGTAAGAAATCTGCGCAGGAGAAGTTGCCTAAATGGGTCTTCTTGAGTGAAAAGACCTCCGACTGAATTGTTGTGTGTAAAGAGGCTGTCCACTTTCTGATCTGTGGCTGAAAAGTGGAAAACTGGATCCCAAGAAGAAAACGTGCAGTCATAAACGGGAGGCTCAGGTAAGGAGAGTTTCCCTCTTTGTCTCTGTTGTAGATCAGGGACCAGGTTACATTGTGTTTTTGTTAACATTTGTGATAGCAGGTCGAGGACCAATTCAAGTAGTTTTACATTTGGTCATAGATCAGGGGAACACAGAGCAGAGTAAACAGTCATTGTAGACACTACAGTGGATACAGGGAAGGAGATACCACGTGGTACGAGAGAAGGGTTACGTAACAGTCGTTTTGAAGACATGTGAAATCAGTGCACTAAGAGATCGCGAGATCCGCCCTTGACGGATGATGCGAAGTATATGCAATTGCAGAGAGCAGATAATGTGTGATATTATGCAAAATGGGTTAATAAATATGACTTTGCTGGTATATTAGACAAAATATCGTTAGTGAAACTTTTGAAACACTTAAAATGTGACGCAGATGGTCAGGCAAAAAAACAGCGACATTTGGGTATCCCTCAAGCACATAGGTGGATTGAGGAAGTGAACCGAAGGGAACAGAAGACTAAAAATGCGAAAGCATCATACTTAGACAAAGAAGATAATAATACAGTAGTAGCGACGTCCCCTCCCCCTCCACCCCCTCTGATACCACATCCAGGATATGAAGGGAGGGCAGGCTAATCCCCTACGTTATCCTGTGGCAACAGAGGTATTACAACAACCATTTGTAAGAGAAGCTATTGAAACTAGATCCCGAACACGTAAAACACCTAGGGACACTCAACTAAGAAGAGAGTCACTAGAACAGAGTGAAATCTGTCAATTAAATGAAGTGCGAACCCTCAGGCAGGACAGGAAGGCCAGGACCCAACTCCCCTAGTGTATCCCAAAAACCGAAAGTACA
>NC_056741.1:118019087-118068909 GCF_019279795.1 Protopterus annectens | reverse complement strand
AACACTTGCACCACACCACACTTATCACGTAGTCCCTCCAAACCTACACCAGCAAAACACACATAGAAACACAAACCACACACCTATATTTGCAGAGGCTCTCAATAAAAATCTGCCCATGCAACAGGGACCTCCAAAGCAGAAACACAAGCAACCTACACCCCCCAACACAACCCAAATGACACATAGCCCACAAACTTACTGTGCCACTCAACCACAGCCCATAAATTATAACATTGTACCCAACACTCTAGTTATGGGTGACTCTATCATCAGGCTCACTGATGTTCCACTCACCAAGCTAAACAAGGAGAAAGTTACTGTCAGCTGCCTGTTGGGTGCTAGGATCTGCCACATTACGCATAAACTCAGGCCACTCCACAAATATAAATATGACTCTGTCATTGTCCATGTTGGTGTGAATGACCTGAGGTGTACCTCCCTGGACTACATGAAAAGAGACATGAAGGAGCTGTCTGATCTTGTAGCCCAGTCAGATATGACCCTAGTCCTGAGTAGCATCCTACCATCACCCAAAATTATACCACAGTACAAGGACAAAATGATTGACTTCAACAATTGGCTAAGCTACTGGTGTCATTCTAAGGGGATCCAGTATCTGTATGCCTGAGATGACATGATCGACAGACCATGATGCTTTGCCAGAGATGGCCTGCACCTGTCGCCCCTGGGATTCTGGATACTGGCTAAAGCTCTTGCCAACCTTATAGTGCCTTTTTTAGGCAAAGTTCAAATGACAAACTCACCACCATAACAAGCAGAAGCAAGCAAAATCTGAGGGTAATGCTACTCAATGCTAGAAGTCTAAACCTCAAAATGCACTGTACTGTGAGGCACTCCTTAAAATGGAGAACATCAACATCTGTGCAGTGACAGAGACCTGGTTCAAGGCTCCAGAGAGCACTACTGCATTACCAAGCTATAATTCATATGACACCTTTCGGCCACCTAACCTGGACCGGAACACTAAAGGCGGAGGCATGTTCATATTCATTAAGGATATCCACACCTCCAGGCTAGTTGCTCAGCATAAATCATCCGAGATTATCCAAGTGCAACTAACTCTGTGCAAGACCACAATCCAAATTGTAGCTTGCTACAGATCCCCCACCATGCCCCATGATTCCCACTCCTCATTTCTTGATACACTGGAAAATTTTAGGGTACAACCTAACATCCTAATAATGGGCGATTTCAACTACCCAACCATTAACTGGGAAAATTACTCGTGTACCAACTCTTTTGCTCAACGTTTTCTGGAATTCATAAATTCCAATGCTTTGTATCAACTTATTCAAACCCCCACCAGGGGCAGCAATATCCTAGACCTGGTCATTATCAACATGACCAACCGGTGTTCCACACCAGAAGTCAATTTCTCATTGGTCAGATCTGACCACAAGCTTATCACGCTAGACATCCACATCCCAACCCCACCCCCCATTAGGGAAACCACCATAAAACATTTCTCCAAAGCCAACTTCACGCTTCTTAAGACAGAAGTGGCAAACTTCATGACACCCATGCAGATGGACAATAGAGGTATGACTGCTGAATCCTACACAGATGCATTTTATAAGCACTTACACGAGTACATGGATCGTACAATCCCTAACAGAACCAAGATGCTATCCTCCAAAAAAAGGAAGCCAATCTGGTGGTCCCCTGCCATAAACAAACTCTACAACAGAAGAAAGAAACTGTTGCAAAAAAGAGTAAAATCCCATGATTGGAGGAACTCCCTAGTCAGCCTCAGTAAAAAGCTGAGATCCCTCATAAAATCATCCAAAGCTAGTTACGAAAACAAAATCACCACTGATTCTAAAGACAACCACAAAGCATGCTATAGCTATGTCAAGAATCTCAATGACAACACTCAGATCTGCTCTGAGTTACAGCACAATGGCACTAAATATACAGAACCAACTGATATTGCCAACATCCTGGCAGATAGGCTCAGTGCTAACTTTACCCCCCTCTCACCCCCTAAATGGCCCATCTCTATACCGTAAGAATGCAAAGTTCCTGTAATCACGGCTGCACAGGTAAAAGCCACACTCTCCAAAGCCAAGAACACAGCATCCATGGGACCTGACAACATTCCAGACTGCGTTCTACATGAACTACAGAATTAACTGGCACCCCACCTAAGTACCATGTTCAATCACAGACTCACCTCAGGCTTTGTGCCCACTGAATGGCACACAGTGACGGTTAGCCCACTCCACAAAGGGGGAGCCACCATGGACCCTGGGAACTACTGTCCCATTAGCCTAAAGAGCCTGGTCTGTAAGGCTGTGCAACATATCATCATGGAACTTATAAACAATGACATTGGTAATCTCCAAACTCTGGACCCCATCCAGTTCGGGTTTGTAAAAGGCAGATCATGTCTCCTAAACCTGATAGACTTCTTTGAAGTCATCACCAAAGCAGTAGAAGAGGGTAAGGTGGTTCACACAGCCTCTCTAGATCTTGCCAAGGCTTTTGGCACCATCCCCCACTCACTAAACTAGGTATACATCTCTACGTCACAAGATGGGTTGCCAACTGGCTCTCTGACAGAACCCACACTGTGAAAGTAGCAGACTCCAAATCCGACTTCTGACCAGTGACAAGTGGAGTACCACAGGATTTATTCCTGGGTCCTCTCCTTTTTGGTATCTACTTCTCAGAAGCACAGGCTAACACAGAAGGTCTTTGGCTAATGAAGTTTGCAGATGACTACAAACTAGGAGCCATAACTGAAACTCCTAAAGATGTGGAAAACCTACAAAAGGGCCTCACTGAGACAGATGCCTGGTGTCAAATCCATGGCCTCAAGCTCAGTGCCAAAAAGTGCATTGTCATCCCTTTTGGCAAAAACCCTGTACCCATGAACTACCACATAGGTGGTATTCTGCTTAACACTGAAAGTGAGATAAGAGACCTTGGGAGACAGGTGGACAGTAGTCTCTCCTTTGATAATCACATCACCACAGTAGTCAGGATATCCTTCTATGTGGCACACCTCATCACAAAAGGTTTCTCATCAAGGAAAAAAGAGGTCATTGTTCCCCTCTACTCATCACTCATTAGACCCATTATAGAGTACAATGCCCCTTTTGGTATGTACCTCACAAGACATCTACAACAACTAGAAAGGCCACCGAAATACCTCACAAAGAGGATTACCAGCCTCAAACAGCTGTCCTCTGCAGACCGTCTCAAAAACCCCAGCTTTACTCCATTGCATATCGCCTACTCAGTGCCGATGTCTGCCTAACATACAAAGCTATGTCAATCCCAGAGCTTTTGGACATGCTCCACTTAAAGAAATCCCAATCCCTCCAAGCTACACGCTCTAGGGACCTAAACCTTGTCACCACAATAAACAGAACATGCTGGAGGGATAGATTCCTGTCCTAGAGACATCCCATACTCTGGAACAAACTACCTATCTATATCAAACAAAGCTCTTCATTAGCACTCTTCAAAAATAATCTTGATGATTGGATGGGAGACAGGAAATTCACCCCGGGGATCACTTCTGTGGCTCTACTCGACAGGGCACAGAGAAATAATTTTCTTGGGTGGCAAAAGCCAGGGTACCTTTTTGGCTAGGCTTATATAGGCCCCTAGGGCCAATAGCCTAGTACCTACCTATGAGCCTATGATTACTTCAGTGTCGATGCTACCACAGGCTCATTATACTTTGATTATCTACCAGATGCTGCATCCAGCACCAATGTAAAAGTGTCCTTTTTACACTCAAGATCTCTTCATGGAAACAGGGTTTATGACCTACACATTGCCAACATTTCTAGCAGAACCCCACAGGATATATGTTACAGCTCATACTAGGATGTATATGATGACTTTGACACAAAAAAGACTATTTCACCTTCAGTAGGTTCTGCCATCACCAATGCTTGCCGAGGTTACATTGGTACAACTGGCAAAAATGCAGAATAGCTTCAGCTGATACATGTGCTATTGTAAATACAAGAATAGTGCACATACTGAGACCACAGGAGCTTATCCATTGGCCTCATCAGAGGTTTGTTGCAAACTTTCCTGGCTCAGGAAGCCAGGAAGAAACACGTTTCTTATCAAAGGTTTTAGAATTCTCCCCAAAAGCAATTATAGACATGTCAGATTAACAGACATTTAGCCTTATCCATTTAGTCTCTGGTAACAGACTTTGGTGAGGAAGAGGGTATTGTTTCCTTGAGTCATGCAATAATGACCCCAAATTTGGCAAACTTTTCCAACTAATAAAGAAAAAGGAAGACTGTCCACAGACCTTATTCCATTACCATATATGCAGCAGTTGTAATAGGTGTGCTCAGGTCTTGGTAACATGGATTCTGTAACTGTAGTACCCAAAAAATTAGACTAGAAATTTTGCCTTCTGAGGGATTGACCAGTTTGGTTAGATGCTGCCATATCAGATCCCTTTGTCTCTAGGCCAGCCCTAAGGAAGTCCAAGTTCCTCAAATACCTACTGTTCACCTTCCAGATAGGGCATCAAGGATGATGTACAGGTTTAGGAAGCATATGCTCATGTCCTCTTCACTGCCTTTGGAGAAACTGAACTATCTGACCAACACAGTGGGCAGGATTCACGAAGGCTTGCACGGAGTGTAAGAGACGTGTAACACTCCATGCAAGCCTTGCGATCCAGGAACAGCCCTAAACTCCGTGTAAGAGACCAGCTAAAACGTCTCTTACACGGACTGGGAGTGGATATGCTAAATACCTCACTTGCAGCTGAAAGGTATGCAAATGAGGTATATTAGCGATCCATGAAGCAGAAACCAGCCCGTGTAAGAGAAGTTTTAGCTGCAGAAATGTACTCAGTTGGCAACTGAGTACGCTTTCTGCAAAATCACAACGGAGCCATGTCAGCTCCAAATAAAGGGTGCATATGTGTCAGAGCATGCCAATGGCCAAATATGTGGCCATTGGCAAGGTAACCTGATGCAAAATTATAAAAAATATAAAGGCGCGGCTCCGCAAAACGGTTGCTGCATGAAACATAAAATGAAGGTTATAAACCCACAAATGTGGGTTTTATGCAATACATGGAATGACAATGCAGGAACCAGCAGACCAAAAACAACATGGCCACCGTGTAGTGGTTGCTAAGGGGGGAAGCTGAGTCTAAGACATGTAACTAAGCATTAGTAGGCAATCTCATGTAAATGAGGGTTAGGATACTGAATCCCACAGTCACATAGCAAATGAGCACAGTCTGAGTAGTGTAAGAGATACACAAGGGGGAGGAATAGAGTAGGAGATTGGTGACATCACAGGGGGGAATGGTAGAAAGAAATGCAGTTCACTGAAGGTCAGTGTAACATGACAGATGACAGACACAGATCAGGGAAAGAGGTGTGCCACAAGATAAGCATGGGAAAGTCAAGAAATGGAAGGTGTACACTGTTACTTACCCCAAAGTTTCTTGCTGGGCGTGCATGCGCACGTGTGTGCACCATGAAGCGTGAGTAAGGCAGTGTGTGCGCGTGTAAGGCAGACTGAGCATGTGGGAGCATGTTGGCAGATGTTTAACACTGTTTGCGCTTGGGCAAAGCGTGTAGGGCAGACTGAGCATGTAGGAGCCTGTTGGCAGACCTGTAACACTGTTTGCGCTGGTGTGCGCATGTTTTAACCTGAATAGGCAGATCCTGAACAGTGTAATCATGTGTGCATGTGTGTAAGCCACTGTGAGCGCATTTCTGCTGGTATGCACGCTGCTCCCCCCTGAGGAAACAGAAAGGAAAAAGGAAGCAACAGAATTAGTAGGAAGCTAGCAGGGAATACTGCTGGAGCTAGCAGGTGAAAACAATTAGAAGCAGGCAATTACACAGGCAGAATAGTAGCCCAGCCCAGCACTTAAAACTCTGCAAAGAGCAGTGCAGGATGTTTCTCTCAAGAGACACTGCAAGACAGGAGTAAGCTATTAGAAGTGAAAACTGAAAAAGCTGAACTCAGAGCAGAAATGTTAGGGGCTGCCATAGCTGTGATAATGAGACATAGGCGACTTGCTGAGGGTGGTGACAATGCAGATGGTGCCAGACAACCCACAGTGAGGAGACGGAGAAGAGTGTACAGGCCCAGGGTCACCTACCATGGGTTACATGAGCTGGAGATAGTAGAGCACCATAGAGTGGACAGAGAGCTCCTGCAGCAAATAATTGAGCTGTGCAGGCCACGCCTCACACCCAGAACCAACAGAGGGGAACCCATCCCAGTGGAAACCAAGGTATGTGTTGGCCTAAGAATACTAGCAACAAGTACCTTCCAAAGACCAACTGGTGATAAGATGGGGATATCACAGGCATCAGCCTCCAGGGTACTGCACCAGTTCCTGGATGCCATGTCAGCACATGTCGGTGACCATGTATATTTCCCCAATGCCCGTGAGGTATTGGCCAGCAATATGCATCTCTTCCAGCAAATAGCGGAATACCCTGAGGTAGTGGGTGCAATAGACTGCATGCACATACGCATCAAAGCACCAGCTGGTGAGCGGGGTAGGGCCTACATAAATCGCAAGGGCTTCCCGTCCATCAACTGCCAGGTCATGTGTGATGCCCATAATAATGAATGTGTGTGCTGGCTGCCCTGGGAGCTACCATGATTCCCACATCTGGCATTTGACGCAGCTGTACCAGACATTTGCCAATGGGGACATCCCACACGGACACCTAGTGGGGGATACAGGTTATGCACTGGAGCCGTGGCTGATGACACCCATCAGAAATCCACACACACCTGAACAGGAACGCCATAATGAGGCACATGCACAAACACGTAATGTAATAGAGCGTGTGTTTGGGCTGCTCAAGTCACGGTTCCGTGTCTGGACACATCTGGTGGAGCCTTGCAGTACACCAAACTACATGTACCCAAATTGTCATGGTATGCTATGGTACATAATATGATCTTGCGAAAACAGGCAGCAGGACCAGCATAGGGCTGGGCCAAACAGCCCCCACCATTGCCAAGAAGGCGCGGCCATCACAGGCAGAGTGTGACTCGGAGGAGGAACAACCTGAGCCTGCCCCAGTAGGCAGAAGAGGCGTGCCCAGTATGCCCTGGCCTTGGCAAAGAGGCAATGCATAGCACATACACTGGCTCAGTAGGAACCCTGGGAATGATACCCCCTCTAACTCACTCATATAATAACAGGGATGCCTAAAATGACATGACCTGCTCATAAACATGTACAGGGAGTGTAATATGCGCATCCAACAGAGGCAGCCCTGCAGCACAACCTGAGGCATGAATGCCATGTGTTAAGTAATGTGACACCATCTACTATATGCACACCTGAGGACCCTGACTAACATCCACCCTCACCAAGCATGAAGCCACAAAATGACAATGGGATGATCAATTGCAATAACTGGCTGAAGTAATGCAGTTAGTCAAAGGGGAGCCAATGTGTTCCAGCTCAAAGACATGAGCATGACATGATGGACCACCTGCTAGGTGGTGTGCACCCTATCAGTCCAGGCCCCATGGATACTGGCAAAAGGCTGTCAGTACCCACAGCATGCCCTGAATAGGTAAGTCTCAAAACACAAACCCACCTTCATAGGTACCACAAGGGATAGGAACCTAGATGTAATGCTACCCAATGCCAGAAGTCTAAATAGCAAGATGTGTGCAGTGTAAATGCACACAGTATGGAGAATGTTGATATCAGTCCTGTAATGGAAAACTGGGTCAAGTCTCACATCAGCACCCTAACACTACCAGGTTACACCTCATACTGTGCTGTACAGCCGCAAAACATGGAACAAGCTACAAAAGGAGGGTGACTAGCAATAAATGTCAAGGATAACCACACCCCCATGTTGGTACCACAACAAGAAGCAGCATGGATTAGCCATGGTCAAATATCAATGGCTAAAACCGCATCCCAGTATATAGCCTGCTGCACACTACTGTCCTAATACCTGGAACTGCACCTGGCCGATGTTGGAATACATGAATATATCAAGCCCCCCAAACCACATTATATTGCTTGACTGAAAATACCCAGACATACACTGGGTGCATTATACTAGCACCAACACAGTAGGAGAAAAGTTCCCAGAATCCACAAACCAAAATGCCCAGGAACAACGTACCACTCCCACAAGAGGGGTAAGCATACTGGATGTGATAATCAGCAACATGTGTACTGGCTGGCAAGATGAGAAGTGTATCCCTCACTGGTAAGACCAGACCATAGAGTAATCACACTGGATATACACATCCTGACCACAGTACCTGGCCAGAAAACCACAGTGAAAAACATGTGTAAAGCATAGGTTGCACCCCTCCAAACCAATGTGGAATCCACGAAAGGCCCTGTGCAAGTGCAGAATATGGGACACACCGCAGAACATGTTATACAGGTATTCCATGAACACAGCCAGGAATGCTTGGAGTATGCAATCACAAATAACAACAAGACACAATGCCATACACACAGGCATCTGGCATGCTGGACTCCAGCCATTACCAAACCATGCAAGAGAATGAGGAAGCTACTACATGATACAGCAAACATAAAAAGGGAAGTAATCACTGATCAGTAATATGGCAATAAAATATGTCCACATATACAATCCACTAAGGCCAGCCACAACAAGTAGAATCTGTGAATCCAGAGGCAATGTGACACCAGCCCAAGTACACAGACAACCCACAACTCCCCAAGAAATACAAATATATGTGGAGAGATGCAACCATCTATCCAAACTGAGGCTGAGCTCCCCAACTCAGTACTGTCAAAACTAGTCAGGAGGAGAAGGTAACCACATACACCACAAACCCAGTCCCACATAGACCTATCACAACTGTAAACCAAACATAAACACAGAAAAACATTCCCGGAGGCCCTAATTAAAAACACACCACACCAACAGAAGCCTCCAAAGCAGATCCCAAGCAACCACAACCTCCAAACATAGCACATGCAATGCATAGTACACAAAGCTGGTGTGCCAAACAGTCACAGGCCAGAAGGAGAAACAACATACCTGATACAGTTGTAATAGGTGTCTGTATAGGCAGACACACTGCTGTCCCACTCACCAGACTGAACAAGGGAAACGGTACAGTAAGCTGCCTGTAGACTGCCACAATATGCCACATAACACAAGTACGCAGGTCACCCCAAAGCAAGCAGAAATATGATGCACTCATTGTCCATGCTGGTGTGAATGACCTGAGATGTACCTCCCTGGACTTCATGAAAAGAGGCATGGATGAGCTCTCTGAGTATGTACCCCAGGCCGGTATGACACTGACCATTTGCAGCATCCAACCCTCACCAAGAATGATGCCATAGTACAAACACAGAATGATCAGCTTTAACAGGTGGCACAGTTACAGCTGTCAGTCCAAGAGGGTCTAATGTCTGTCTGCTTGAGATGTCATGCATGATGTCATGCTGCTGTACCAGGGATGGCTTGCACCTGTTACCCTAGGCATCTGGATACTGGATAAGGCCTTTGCTTACCTCCATGAGAGCCATACAAGGCAAGCACCAAAAGACCAACCCACCACCCTAGAAAACATAAGTGGTAAGAAACATAAGTGGTAATGCTGACCAATGCCAGATGTGTAAATCTGCAATATACATGCCCTGAGGCACTTCCCAGTATGGAGAACATCGATGTCTGTGCAGTGACAGAAGCCTGCTGTAAGCCTACTGATAGCACACCAGCACTACCAGGTTATACCACATATCATGCGTAATGGCCCCAAACACCTGGACCCAAAAACATCAAAGCGGAGTGGGAGAGTATCCATATGCAGCACAGACACCCATACGCGGGTCACAGGTAACTGACAATGCACTTGAAGCAGCGGAGACCACCCATGTGCACCTAGGAGTAGTAGTCATAACTGCTGTACAGTCTGTAGCATGTGACAGACCACACTCTCACACACAAGAACCCCGCCCAGACATCCTGAAGACACTGGACAGTATGAATGTCCCACCAAATACCAGACAAGGTACTCACAAATTACCACATAGGTGGTAAACCATTATGTATGCAAGGAGTAATCAGGGACCTAGGGACACAAGTTGACAGTAACCTGTCATGTGTCATGTGTGTATTGGACACGGTATCATGAAAGGATTCACATCTACATCAACAGAGGTCACTGTGCCCCTGTACTGTTCCCTTATCAGACCCATAATCTAGGACAATGACTCATATGGGATGTACCGTACCTGACACCTGCAGCGGTTCGGAAGACCTCAAAGGTACTCCACCAAGAGGATAAAGTGTCAAATATATGTCATATGCTGCCTGGCTGTAGACACCCCAGCTGAATGCAGTCACAGACTGCCTAGACAGAGGCATTGTATGTCTGTTGTACAAGGCCATGTCCAACACAGGAGTAATGGACATGCTCCACCACAGGAAATCAAAGCCATTGGAGCTGTGAGAGTGATGGATGTCAGCCTCAACACATAATGACATAGGATGTGCTGGAGGGACAGATATATAACCCAGAGGCTCCCTACACCCAGAAACAGGATCCAATCCATGTTAGGCAGAGTCCCTCACTGACACCTCCTCAACAGGAATATTGCCAAGAGTGGATGGATGATCATTACATGTACACTGGGGGTCTTCATCTGTGTCGCCGCCCAGACAGAGACACAGTAAACAAAAATCATAAATGGCTATAATAATAGTCACACTTAGCAAGGGGTGGCGAATAGACACACACACTCTGGCTTGGCTTACTTATGCCCTAGGGTGGATATGTTTCCTAGTAGGAACCTCCACATGAACCTATGAAGATACAAATTTGCTACAGGGCACTAAGGATAATCACAAGGCTTACTTAACTGGGATGGTAGGAACCATGTTGGGAATCCAAGCAGATATGCTCCGAATCACACAGATATTACAAACAACATACCAAACACACACACATATTGCCAACATATTAACCTGACAGGTGCAGTGCAAACTGCCCCAGAATGCAAAATATGTATCTCAGCAGACTGTTAGTCCCTGACATTGCAGATGTTGAGGTAACAGCCATCATCTACCAAAGCAAAGCGACACAGCAGCAAAGGTATGTGATGGTAAAAAGTCCTGGGCTGAGAGCTAACATGGACTCAAGAATAATGGAATGCCAAATCACACTACTGCCCAATCTCAGCCTTACCACAGGATATGTACCCAAAGAGCAGTGTACAACAACAGTGGTCCTTCACAACAAATGAAGTGTTGCCTGAATGGATACTGCAAACTACCACCCCAGGATCCTGACAAGCTTGGTCTGCACAGCTATGGAAAGGATCAGTATGTACCGCAGACATAAAGCTATCAGGACCTACTGATACCCTACACACAGTGTGGCGGCCAGTAACTGCAGATCCTGCCCCTAAACATGTTTGGACCCATTTTGAAACAGTCATTAAGGTCAGCTGATGATGGCAATGTGGTCCACACAGCGTAGCTGGAACCGTGCATATGCTTCCAGACAATACCCTACGAGTCTCAGTATGGATATGTTCACCAACTTAAATATATAACCCTATGTCAGTAGAGGGTTGCAAAAAACCAGACCAAGGACAGAACTGAGGCATGGTCAGACATGCCATCCATGTCAGACTACAAAGCAGATATGAGTGGCATCCCACAAGGCTTGGTCCTGGGACCCCCATTCCAGAGCATATATGTCCCATAGGTACAGGCCAACATGGAAGGACTGTGACTGAACATGTATGCAGAGGAGTACAAACAGCCCACCATATCCGACCTCCAGCTGACACAAGCAACCCACAAAAGGGCCACCTTAGAAACAGACAACTGGAGCTATAGCCATGTCAGCAAGCTAACTGCAGAACTGTGTGTAGACAACCACCGTGGATATACAGTAAGTGCCCACAAATTACCACACAGGTGTTAACCCATTACGTACCTAACATGTAAATGAGGGAGACCTGGGGACACAGGTTAAGGTGGTGATAGATATCCTGCACTGACAAACATGTGGCTGTAGTGTTCGCTTAGAAACATACCATATACCCACCCAATCATAGAGGTTGTCAGATGTAGATAAGGGGAGGTCACTGTGGCTCTGCAGTCATCCTTCATCAGCATCACAATTTACTACAATAGCTCCTGTGGGATATACCAGCAGACACCTCCATCAACTGTAAAGTCCACAACAAGTACCCCCACCAGGAGTAGCAAAGAGCATGAACAGATGCCATGTGTTGCCTGAGTAAACAAACTGCAGCTCCACACACTGCCATACTGCCCAGCCAGAGGCAAGCTGTGCCTGATGTATGAAGCCATGTCCAAGCTGGAATTAATGAACATGCACACTTGTATAATCTGAATGGCAGTGAGCTATGCATTATGAGAGACCTGAACCCCAGCACTGACATACATAGGACAAGCTGTACAGAATGATCCATAACACAGAAGGCACCCCACTCTTGAGTAAACTCCCAGTACAGGTTAGCCAGAGAGTCACCTATCAACAATTCCCTCAAGAGGAATCCCAATGAGTGGATGGGAGATGGTAGGTTAACCCTGGGTATCACTGTTATGTCAGAGGTAGAGCGGAGGCATTAGGTATACTAACCATGACATGTGTCATGGCAAACTCCAGTTACAATGTGTGTGTGTCGAAGGACAAACACACCCTGTGACTAGCATCAGAAATGGCCTAGGGAACATCGCTAGTGTTTGCCAATGTCCACTTATGTTGTGGAATACACTACCAATGTTGGACAAGCCTGGTGTAGGTAGTCCATATTCTGAACATAATGCAACATGGTCATATGTGCACAACTGGCCCCTACACAGTCTGTTGTGCTCACTATGAAGATGTCAAGCAGTGATAGGACTAAAGTCCAGGATACTGTCCACCACAGTGAAAGTACTGAACCAGTACACTACTACGGTACCCTACAGTGTTAGAGTCATTGGTGAAAGGATGTTGACAACTGTGTGCAAAGTATCCCATGCAATCCCTGCAGGTACAGTATAATCCCTGTTGTGGCAGACACAAAGCAGTTGGCCAAAGTTAGTACACAACATGACACCCAACACACAACTATAAATGTGAGATATTGTTGAAGTTCACACACACCCAAATATGTGGTGGACTTGAGAGTTCAATGATATGGAAAGCTCACACTGGGCATGCTTTCGACACAACTTTGATAAATGAGGCATATGTCAGACAACATGCCATGGAAAGGCTGAATGGGCATGCTCACACACTTCACAGGCCATATGTCCGTTTAGCAGTTGGCCACACATATATCTGGTATTTGTACATGTCATCTCCAGGAACCAACCACAACACAGCAATCTGCCCAGTGCACACAGTAAATGACTACAGAGACATAAGTGATATAAAGTGGATGCGCCTCTGCATAGACCGAAACATCTTCCACATATACACAAGTTGTCTCATGGTAGGAACAGGGAATGTTATGGCAGTAAAGACTCAAACAGTATAACAGCACAACAAGTATTGTGCATCTGACAATTGAACATATGGGTGTAGGAGGGTCAATACTAGGTTTGTTGCCCTAGGGAATGACAGCTTGAGCCAGAGTGTGCCCAGCAGCATCTGCATCACCAGTACAGTAGGCTACTGTGCCACTGTAAAGTAGGTCACATAAGGCAACGGTGAGGCTAGGTGAGCCAGCTCTCTGTCAAGCAGGGCACAGTGGAGATCCCAGGAGGTTTGAATGTGCTAAGCCACAGCCATGTTGTTGGTCTGTGCTGAAGAGGGTTGCTTGAGGACCTCTAACAGTAAGTGGCCATCAATAATAACAGACTGAGGGAGCCCTATCTGCATTGTCTGGACAATTCCACCGTCAACACTGTGTTGTGATGATTATAATGGGAATGAAGTGTCATGCCGGAACTGTTCACAGATGTCCTCCTCTGTGGGCTACAGCTCTGCAATGTATTAGCTTACTTCTGTCTGCTGGACAGCTCATATATATGGCTGTGGTGCATACCCGACAGGTGTCTTGTTGTGGAGCAGTGATGGGTATATGTGGGATAGCATGATCAATGCAAACCTTACACATGCTCATAGAATGCAATTGTCAAGGATTATGCAGAGTGGCCAGTATAGTCCCCCATCATGGGTCCTTTGAAGTTGTCCACCCCAGTCTTCACAAGTGTAGAGTCTGCTTGTGCTAAATACAGTTTGTGTGCAGTGACAACCTTGCCTGGGGGTGGGGATGGGATATGGATGTCCAGGGAAAGGTGGGTATGGTCAGATATCAACAATGGTGGTCTACCACTGGTGTGGAACAGTGAATACCTATGTTGCAGATGGACAGGTGCAATATGTATTCCCCCATGTGGCTGTGGTGTGTGGTTCTGCCAGAGCACATGGACCCACAAATTGTAGTGACTGTAGGGTAAAGTGGTAGAGGCCTGAGTAGTTCTCACGTTTATCAATATGCTTGTACCTGATGTTAACAACTGAAATGGGTGTATGTGAACACTCTGCATATCCCAACACTGTCTTCCCAGGGAAGCTAAACGGTGTGTCCTGGATGTGGGAGTGGTGTTTGGACTGGTTGTGTTGTGTGTTACAGGTCCTGTGGTCAAGGTTAGATGGTATAGAAACATAAACCTGCCAGTGTGATGTGCATATCTGGACCCTGACGTAGGTGGCTGCAAATGCATAGGTATACAATGCCATTCCCCACCTGAGCAGGTAGTACTAGATGTATATACCTCTGTAGAAACAAAGATGTTAGCACCCTTATAAATATATTTCTGCAGGTGCAGACCAGATGGCTGCACCGTAAGCTGCCGGTTAGCTGCCTGCTAATGCTGCCTCTAAGTGTCATAATATAGGTAGGTAGGTGGAGTTCTGGAATCATGCAAATGCTCAGTGTGTGTGTGTGTGGGTGAGCAGGCTGATGTGTGCAAGTCTGTGTGTGAGGGAGATGTCCCTTTGGCAACTGTGAGTACCTACAGCGTATGCACATTCCCCTATCTAAGCACTGATGATGGCAGCACCCTATAAGTACAGCAGGAGAAGGAGAGCCTCCTAGTAATCTGGGAATAGCGTGTCTCGCTAATGTGTCTGGGTTCACGAGTGTCACAAATATAGTCAGGTAGGGGTTTGAATCCTGCAACTGCCCAGCAAAGAGTGTGGAGGGGGTTAGTGTGTGTGCAAGTCTGTGTGAGAAAGATGTCCCTTTTGGCAAATGTGAAAGCACTCTACAGGATGCACATTCCCCTATCTAAGCACCTGATGATGTCAGCACCCTATAAGAAGACAGCAGGAGTAAGGAAACCTCCCAGTAATTCGAATAGCTGGCCTGCTAATGCATCTGTCACGAGTGTCATAACATAGTTAGGTAGAGGTTTGAATCCTAAGCAACTGCCCAGTGTGTGTGGTGGAGGGAAGTTAGTGTGTGTGCAAGTCTGTGTGAGGAAGAGATGTCCCTTTGGCAACTGTGAAAGCACCTACAGGATGTGTATTCCTTTATCTAAGCACTGGATATGCCACCCCATAAGTAGAGCAGAGAAGGCAAACCTCCCAGAATTCAAATAGTATCGCCTGCTAATGCTGCCTGTCATGAAAAGTCATAACATAGCTAGATAGGCTTTGAATCTGGCAACTGTCCAGAGTGTGTGTGGAGGGGGTTTGTGTCTGTGTAAGTCTGTGAGGAGACGTCCCTTTTGGCAACTGTGAAAGAATTTCACAGGATGCACATTCCTCATCTAAGCAATGGATGATGTCAGCACCCTATACAAGGAGTAGAGAAGAGAAACCTCCCAGTAATTCAAATAGTACCCGCTAATGCGCTCTCTCAAGTGTCATAACATAGTTAGGTAGGGAGTTTGGTGAATCTGCAAGTGTGTGTTTGATGTACGCTGTGTGTGTGCACCTTGTATGAAAGACATGTGCTGTTTGCATTCAGGAGATCACACTATGATGCACATTACCCTTTCCAACACTGATGATGTCAGCACCCTATACATACAGCTGGAGAAGGGACACTTAGTAATCCAATCGCAAGACTTTGCTAAAGCGCTTCTCTCAAGTGTCAAGGCACATAGTTAAGTAGGGGGCTTGAAACCTGCAAATGGCAAGGCGTGTGTGTGTTGATGAGTCAGTGCAATTCTGCATGAAAACATGTTAGTTTTGGCAATCAGGAGATCACACTACATGATGCACATTACCCTTTCCAAACACCGATTGACATGTCAGCACCCTATAAGTACAGAGTCTTAGAGAGGAGGAACCCCAGTAATCCCAATAGTGCGCTACTCACGCACGCGCTCTCTCAATGCGGTCGTGACATAGCTAGGTAGGGGTGGCTGAATCCTGCAAGTGTGTGTGTAGGGGTAGGGTGTGTACTGCAATGTGTGAAAGAACAGATCCCTTGGCAAATAACTACAATACACCAGATGCTGCATTATTCCCCAGCAAACACAGGGGATGTCACCACACTATCAGCACACAGCCAAACAGGGCTAGCTGGCACAGTAATGCCACAGTGCGCTCTGCTACTGGGTCTGGCACACTACTGTCAGAGCACAGATAGGTATGTTTTGGAAACCCACAACTGCCACATGTGGGTTGTGTCACTGGCATGACCTTTTGTGTGGTTCTTTGTGCATAATGAATGCATGCCATTTCCTAAACCAGCAATGGCAATGCACACATGATGTATGTGTGATACATACACATAAATACCTGTGACCTGGGTAGTAGTTACCATGTCTCGACACATGCGGCCTCAGAGGGATAAATGGTAGCCTTGCAATGCATAAACAATATGATCTGTGTTCCTTCACTGTGCAGGTCAGCACGACGGGTATGTGTCTATACAGTGTGGGGTGTATATGGTAAAATACCTACAGCAGGAGGATACATCTGGTCTGGGGCCATATAGTCTACATGTAGTCGATGTACAGGAAAGCTGCATGTTCCACACGTTGTGGGAGTGGTAACATGTTGGCTCCACTGCAATTCAGTGACCACATGCCGGGGAACCTTTTCAATCCAGTGCTGTGTTAGCTACAGTAATGTTTCACGCATAACAAGTGCTTTGGCTGGGATGCAGTCCAGCTACATAAAGACAGTTCTTGAGACTGTCATATTGTCAGTGTTGTTATGGAGGATAGGTGGGTTTCTGTGTATGGGAGGGGTTGTGTGTGCCAGGCTATGAACCAGAAGGCAGTCCTGGGATTACACTGTTAGCCACAATGCACATGAATAGGCCCTGATGCTTGTGCCAGCCAACAACCTGGAGGTGTGTATTCAGGGTGCCTTGGGATACTACCCCCCGTCCATGTGTGTTACACAGCAGGGATGACAGGCATGGTATGAGGTATAAATCCTGGCAGTGATGGGTTGCACCTGTGAGCCGTGAATCAGGACTTGGTACTGCACAGACATTGCAGTTTCACCGTGGCTGAGGACATTGTCCAGTGCATGCATCTTGCGGTGTACACTGCTGCAAGCTGTAGCATCACTGTTAGTGTCCCATCCTGTGTGATACCATGGAGGTGGCTAAGTGTAATCCATGTGTCCTGCAGCATAAGGCACTATGGTGTCACATGCAAGCTGCCCTCGAATCATTGTGGCTTCCCTAGCATGTAAGCACGTTGACAGACAGTGGATACCTATGACGACATTGAGATTGAGCAGAATGTAGACATAGAACACCTTCCTATATACATAGTGCAGCACACCCAGGAGGCAAGGACAAGCAACCAAGATCAGGCCCCATACTGGCCCATGCCACATGCTGGAGAGATCCTCTATGTCTGTCATGTAGTCCAGGAGGTATGTCTCAGGTCATCCATAGTGGCATGGTCACGACTGAGCTCAAACAAAACCATGCTCTGACTGACCTGTATGCATGTGTTTTGTGGTGGACTATAGTGCCCCCACAGGCATATCAGACCTTCACCATGTACAGCCTGTTGAGCGGGAAACCATTGCAGCGGCCAAGAGAGGTACCTGACACATCTGTAGCAGGTGTGTTGTGTAGCCCTGCTGTTGTGGAGTGTAGGCACACGTGGATGTGTGTGCCATGTGTGGCATGCCTGTTCCGATGCACGTATGTCTGTGTGCCAGCGGAGGTGTGGTGATGCTCAGGCAGGAAGCTATTCTGAGTCTCCTGGCATGCCCTAGTGTGTTCCAGGCTGTTGGGCATGGGGTCTATGTCTGACTGGTATTGTAGTCAACAGTATGTCATGCCACCTGACATGGTATGACATTACTGGGTTCAGAGTGCCCAGTCCCCAGATTGGCTATGTGGTGGCATCCCACATGTTGTGGCGTCCCCGGCCAGGGTGAGGCGATTGCATACGTGGCAGTTGTGACATTGCCACATGACTCAAGTATAAACCACAACTGGACCATAGAGGCATCTACAGGTTACCAACATGCTACCATAGTAGTGTGATTGCCATGGTGATACACAACATAGGGCCAATGTGAAACAACATACTGAAGGTGTGTGTATGTGTGGTGTACTGCTACTGATTTCATAGCACTGGCATATATGACTGCAATAATGCAAATGCCAGTAAGACATGCAATGTGTCACAGGCAACGCACATGGAACAGGACAGACAGTGACGCTCTGTCATGTGTGTAAACTTGACACACGATCGCACGCTATGCAGATGTCACTTCAGGAGTCCACAGAAGCACTGTAACTCTGCATTACAGGGTGGAAGCAGTGTGTTCCAGGGAACCCTGCCAACATGCATGCAAATTAAAGCTACAGTAAGCAGGCTGAAGTAGTCCATTGTACAACAAAGAAGGGGCACACTAACAGTAGGTAACAGTGCAAATATGTAGGCACTATCAACATGTACCCAGGAATGCACAGCGAGATGCCCATGGTAGAACTGATATTATGTCATAGTTAATTGTGACGGATTACATTGGTACTGCACACATATCAACATGCGCAAACATCCATTGTATAGTCGCTAGGCACCCCACAATTATTACTGTACATGTCCATCATTGCGAGATTACCACTTGCATTATCTTCCCCCCTGTACAACGGTATGTATGTGGCCATCTGTCGACATCCTTACCAATCGGTATGCAATAATGTGCAGCTGTTTTTCGGCACCCTATAATGCGACTAAGGTGTAGATAACAATTCAGGACAGTCATACAGTTACCGCACTGCATGCTGACATACACAGTCATATCAGCACACCGTACTGTTACCAACATGATACTACTAATACACTTATAGTCACCCTCTAGTATCGTTAATGGTTTACCTGTTCCTGCAATTGATGTTGAGATTGCAGGAGGTGGTACAGTTTCATCATACACAGGGTGTGAATTGGGTACCTGAGTCTGGCTACTGATACCACCAGAAGGATATGTGTGTGTATGTGTATTGCGTGAGGGCCAGCAGTACAGGGTAAGTACCGTTGGCGCAGTGTGTGCGTATGTGGTAGCCCCAGGTGTTAACACATTTCTCGCAGCGTGTGTATGCATGCACAGTTCCACCATGGCTGCCAGCACAGGGAAATGGTGGACAGCCACAGACTGCACTCTGGCAGGTCATACAGATCAAAAAGGTCTGTGGGAACGCCACGGTACCTGTGGCTCGGCAGGGGTGCTATGGACCGACTGGCTAAAGCCAGACTGGGTACCGCCATCAGAAGCGGAGTGTTGACTGGACACAGGTCCGTTGGACTGTCCAGAGCCACGGCACGGTCTCCATGTTGATGATGGTGCACAGACCTGGCATTGTTGGGCCAAGGCACGGCGGGGGCGTCCGCTGGCCCAGCATGGTTCGCGCCGACCGCCAGCTGCTGCTGTTGCTGGCATACGGCCACGTGCCGACGCCTGAAACCGCCACCAATGCCCTGGCTCATGGACATGTGGTTGTGTGGAACTGCTGTAATATGTCCCCACAACATCTATCTGCGACATCGTGAAATTAGACGGATAGCATCCTGGTGTCACGTGATACTGTCAGTCATGGCCAGCGACATGCTCTCAGCCCCCAGACCTGTCTGGTGTATCTTTCCATACGCGATCAGCCTGCATGACAGCCCTCAAACATAGCTGAGGTTGACAGACCTCTTTGGGCATGTTCGCTGAGGCAGTATACCACGGATGCTTCCCACGAACCCATGGGCAACTGTCTGTGTGGTACCATCGCAGGACCCCGCCCATGGCTGCTGTGTGGTAAGCATGTGCTAAAGATACCACATTACCCAGGTCAATGCCCACCGTATCCTGTCCATCACCTAGGACAATGTGGTGACATAGGATGTACTGGCAGGATGACTGTGCGCACGATGGGGTTGACAGCTGTGTACCGTCAATTGGCTGACCAATGGCGACCCTGACACACCTTCCTGTGTCATTACATGGTAGATATCAATATTACCAGTACCTGTGGTACCAGATTCAGGTTCCCAGCAGCAGACACCAGAGCAGCACCAGAACCTGTGGGAGGAAGATAGAAAACACAGTTACAGTGACCACTTTGATGCATGTATCCCCAAAGCACAATGGAATGCAATGCACCATGACACCATGGCACAGTGGACATGCCACACACATGCGACCCTGCACAAAGCCCCGCACAGGACATGCCAATGCAGTGCACAGGACCATGCACACATTACACCTGCGTACAAACCACGACACTGTATAACAAAGGGGGCACAGACTACATAGGAACTGGCACAGATACCTGTGCGCACATGCACTCTGGGTTACACTAGTGTACCCGCAATGGCTATTAATGGTATTTACACAACCCTGATCTGCCTTACACAGTAACACCAGTTGCCTTCCCAATCAGGGTTTTGCTCAACACAATGGCAAATACTTTGAAAAGTACATAACACCACTTTACATGTCCCCCAAAAATTCCAGTATACAGCACAATGACAACTATTACCTGCACCCCCATGACCATGCATACAACCCACATGATACATGAACGTAGTGTACACTGGCAATACACATGCCCTCCACGGGAGGATCCAGCCCATCATGCAACAGCCGTGGTCCAGCTGACACATTCATAATGCACTGCATGTCCCGCAATGTACCATTCCTGCCATGCAACCGCCTTAACCGGGACATTTATAACACATGCAGCCCTGCGCTAATTCCCATGCGAAAAAATGCATCACCCACCAAGGTCTTACCACTTTCACTATGGTTACCTGGTGATTCTAGACCAACAGGATATAAGTATGTCAATAATCCATCACCCGCTTTGGTGCTCCTCTTTTGCTGTAGATGCACTGGGGAACACAGCAGATATCAGCAGATATGTCAAATAGTGCACACATACATGCATGGTACTGCAATGGACGTGCATATACAACCTATCCATCAGTACTGTATGTGTCCTTGTGGATCACACCAATGGCCAGATAAAACAATGACACCAACACACGTGAAAATACCTTTACATTATACATACACTGTAGCAGTGGGTTCAGCACCACGGTCCAAATGCACATCACTGCTGTTCATCCAGGTACTGTTGTGGACGCCTCCATGTCTGCTGCCTTTTCCCCTCGGTGGACCAGCCCCAAAGCAAGTTGTATCTTTGAATGTATCGGATAGACAATTCACTTAGGGAAGATGTAGCCAATGCAGCTCCACTGGGAGGGGAATGCCACAACCCCATGAACCCCTTTGTTAATGTTCCTTGGACATCCGATTGCAGGAACTGACACACATTTCTAACCAATTCCACTGGACAGGTATGTGCATCCTTTCATATGAATATTATCAAGAATTTTAATTATACTAAAAGGTATTCAAAAAGCGATTCACTGCAAATTCTGTGGTCCCTGGTTACGTTTCAAACAACACCAGGCATCTAAATGGTATTCCTAACCTTTCTTCAAGTATATTACCATGGGCAAAGCCAATGTCCCTGATAAGACACCATACAGGATATCAGCAACTCTGTCGAAGTTATGGACACATACTTTTCATAATACTCAACCTGTGAATTACCTACTACTCATATGTCGGTTGCCTTTGCGGATCACAAGCCATGGCCAACCTATAGTGCCCAGGCTACAACCGCTTAACAATTAACCTTGCACATTACTACAATAGTACATGATGGTCAGCAAAATGGACAATCCACAAGAGGAACCTCAACTCTGGGATCAACATAGGTAACCCAAGGCCTCTTCAACTATGGATTGATTCAAGTTATGGACATTAACCTTTTACCCCAGAACTGCACCAAGCAAGTAGACTACTTTGAAGATTGATTAGACAGTTCATTCCCGCCTTGTGAGGCAATGGCTATCCATGCAGTAATGGCTGCCCTTTTTGGTGAACACGTACCCACAATCTGACACTATTGTTACAGACACAATCAAAAATTGGATGGGTTGCACAGTTGCTACAACCTAATTTACAAGTTGTGAGCCCCTGTCGGGGCCCCAGTCAACATGTTGTATCCCCCAGGGGCTCTGTTTTTCCTACCCCGTTGCTTTTCTCTGTAGGGCAAGCATGTGTTGTGTCAGCCCCGTGGTAACTAAGCATAGTCCTTACTCCCTGCACCACATCCGACGGGCCACTCAATTTGGGGAGGGACATTTGGCTCACACATTGAAACAGGGAAGGGTATAGGCTTCCCCTTTGGTTTAATCGGACCAACTACTATGGATATGCTTGAGTTAATTAAAACCTATTACCATTCAGTTAAAACACAATATTCCCTTTCTCAACCGTGTTTGTTGCACGATCCACCTTTTCACCTTTCAAGTAAATATTATACAGTTTTTGTATTTTTCCTACATCTACATGTCCCTGATTTTCCTCCGCACCCAGCATGCAATGTGATTTAATTAATACTGGATGTTTTGAGTAATTTAAAATGAATCCCTGTTTTAAACCCGATTTCTAATTGCTGCCACAAAAGATATGTTACTACACCCTGTTTTATAAGGACATGGCTATATAAAGGTCATCTACACTTTCCCGGTTCTGCAGATATTTAAGCCCTTTTGATGCTTGGAATGTTCGTATGTAAAGGACTTATACAGCATATTGGCTGGTTGCAGATCACATTTGGCTTCTCCCGTTTCCTTTTGTGTATTGGCTGCACCCCTATTATTCTTTGAATATATAAAAGGGGATACAATTGATAAAGGACAAATATACATACTAAAATTGGCATTAAGACTTAAATAAGCTCCAACTAGCGCATTTTCATAGCAACAGCTCTATTATGGTCATTTTTACATAATTCACCCCGAAGGGGTTACACATTATTGCCCTTTACAGATTTATATTATGAATTTTAAGCCATGTTCGATAATGAGCACTTGTGGTATCAAGCTCTGTTTCAGACTGCCTTTTTTTTTTATGTAAATTTTCAGATGTAAGCAACAGTTGTGGGGGGTGATTGTTCAGCAGACGCAACCAAGCCATACCGCTTAACAGGCTGGACCCCACTCGCTTTTATCAGAAGAGAAATGGAATGGAAAAATTCACAGGAGTTCATGCTAAAACTGAGATTTGCATGGGGTTGTATAAGGCAAAAGCTGCCCTTTGGGGGAACTCTCACCAGCAACATGTCACTGGATCTCCAGTACACCCAGTCCACCCTGGAGGGTGTCAGTGATGCAAAAAACCTGTATTACACCATTTTGAGCTTTCCTACCCACAGTGGCTCTGGGCAGCTATGCATGTCATTTATGTGGGTACCCATGGGTGCCTTTTTGTTTTTTTTCATGCATTTGGTTGTCATAATACCTTGTTGTAGCTCCTTTGTATCCTTCCAGAACAAGCATTACAAGACATCAGTATTGACAGTGTGGAGGGGGATTGAGGAACGGATGTTTGAGTATCGCAGAAACATGAGGCTGCAAAATTTTGCCCCAGCATTGCTCAGCCTTGGGGTTATTTTTGCAGTTCCACTCCTGGATGGGAAGTGCATAAAGGGTTGTGAAAATAACCCTTCAGACCAAGGCACAGCTGTAGTGTTAAACTGCACTAGGGATAAAGTCCACTCTATGCACTTCACTTTTGGGGTAGATTCACTTGGGTCATTCTTATTTTTTTGATATTCATACATTTGTTCATAACATATAATACATTTCATTTATTTAAAAATTATTTTATTTAACCAATATATTGCAAATTTAACAACATAATATAATTTGAACAGCAATTCCAGCTCAGCACCCCTGCAGGCTGTTGTTTTGTTCACACATTTATTTTTTAGCAATTTATCCACTATATTTATGGGGCAAACCCCCAAATTCATCTTGTTTCAATTATATTCTGACATTATATTGTTATATTGACATGATTATTTTTTACATTTAGCACATCTGTCTTTTTATTAGGGGGTTATCCTTATGTTCCTGCAGCTTTCTTTTCACTGGGTGGACTTTACTGCTCACAGATTTACTTTTATTTTCTTTTGAACTGACTACACCTTTTTTCAGACTGCACCTCTTTAAGGGCCTTTTATACTATGTAACTGGATGTTTGATGCACTCCCTGCATTTCAGACTGAAGCTGCCATCCGTCCCAAAACTTAACAGCTATCCTGGTTTCCACCCACTTTAAAATGAAAATGGGAACAATTAAAATTTTTACAAAATTTTTTTAAAATAGGGCAACTTGGTTTAGGAGGGTTTTAGGTTAACCTTCCGCCCTTTCATAGCAACGGGATATTAATGTATTTGGTTTTTGAACTTCACCCTAGGTGCAAACAATTATTGTTTCAGCATTTATTTTGTTATTCCCAAATTGGGAATGGCCCCTATGTATGGGATTTTTTGTTACAGTTTTCCCTTTTTTTTTTTTCGTTTTGGAGGTATGGGTGAAGAAGGATAGCTGGGGAAGGTGGTTATTTAAAGAAGAAAAAAATAGGGGTGTTAATTTTACACAATTGAAAACCCCTGTTGATTCCGCCCACCAAATGGAATTTGGTCCCGTTCCCACCATGGGTGCCTGCCCACCAAACCTGTGCTTACGGCAACCATGCCCTTTCCACTGCTCATAGGGCCCAAGAAACCCGACAGCCATCGGATTAATGCCCACCTTCAAAAATACCCATTCATTCATTTCAAAAATGGGATATGGTCCGGTTTTTTTTTTTTTTTTTTTTTTTTTTTTTTTTTTTTTTTTTTTTTTTTTTTTTTCAGGGGGACTTTTGTTTCAAAGCTTTTATTGTTGCCCCCTTTAAAAAATAAAAATGGTTTTTTGTGGGGCTCAACCCTTTTTTTAATTTTGCCCTTTCTCTTCAGCTGACTCTCTACGCTAAAAAAAAAGCCCCCCCCCCTTTTTTTTTCACAAAACCTGCTTTGACTATTGGTTTTTTTTTTGCTTTTAGTTTATTCTGGGTTCGAACCTGGTCACTGCTTTTTATTTTTTATGACTGTCTAGACAGGCTGAGGGGTGTGTCTGTGTAAAGGCAGTTTTGATACAGCTTGCTCAACGTTGCCCGTTGGTTAGCTTGTTGGCACGGTGCACAGCTCCACGCAAATGGGGTATGCTGGTTTACACTTCATTTGGCTGTTAGCACGCATATTACGCTCAGCTCAGCTAGGGACACACAGTTCCTGCGTGTTAAACCACTGCTCACCTACGGGCACTCATTTTACACCTGTTAAACCACTGCTCACCTACGGGCAGATGCACTCACCTTGTTAAACTGTAGCTGAGCTATAGGCACATCTCGCATTTTTTATTGTTTTGTTATCTCACATTTCTTCAAAATAAATGGACTATTTCATTACATTTTACATAAACTATGATTTTATATGTGTATTTTATGTTTGTCAGGGACTTGTTTCATGCTTATTTTACTAAAAATAAAAATTGATGTTGTGGGGGTTCGAACCATGAATACCTGCTCTTCAGCTGACGTCTCTACCGCTACGCTATTGCTTCTTGGCTTACTTTGCATATTTACTTCTTATATCCTTTTCCACTGACTGCTAACTGTGGCTAAGCTACGGGCACGCCCGTGCAAACGAGCGCACTCACGGGCAAACATCTTTACGATTAAAAAAAAATATATAACATGTTCATTTATATATTTTATGTTCATAGTCTGTGGGGGCATGTGTTGTGTTGTGTTTATTCACATTTCCATGGCCTCTGTCGTGGGTGTTTACTTTGGGCAATTTTACTCTTCTGGGGGCGTGTCCGCTTGTAGGGCTCGGCCTACGGACAGGCCCCCTACTGTCTTCCACAGACCGTGTTAGCCTTAGGTGTGATTCAGCATGCCCTCATGCATATGCATGACATGCTGACATCACACCGTTTAACTGCAGCCTCCGTGTAAGCCATGTATCTCTTACACGGAGGCTTCGTGAATCCTGCCCAGTGTATTTACAGAGGAAGGATTCAAATAAAATACTTCATGCAATTGAGCATTTTCTGTATGGTCCAAAAAGGAAAACTAATGCCAGAACCCAGGCACAATCTCCACAAATCTCATGAACTGCATGGTATGCATTATACACAGTGTGGCTTAATGTTTGTTTGTTTACATATTTACTTATTTTATTTATTATTGCCTTTATTTACCAGGAAAGTCTGACTAAACAAACCCCTTTTCAGTGTACCCGAGGGAAGAAAAGTTCCAACAAAGAATGAAGTACATAGTGGCAGATTATAATAAGAACAAGACTTAAGGCTGCCCAGGCTCTACAGCTTCAGGGTGGTCCATGGCCAGCTTACAAAACAATTTAATTTTAATTAACTCATTCCATTCACACCTATAGTATAACCTGCATGAATAAAGTCTATTTTCTAGGGAAAACAGGTCCAGGAAGTAGCACAGCACAGGAAATAGTACAAGTGCAGGCAGCAACCAACAAGCACTTAGGATCACAGGATCATAGGAGATTACTAGGCTATCGACCAGGAGGTCATTTTAAGCCGAGCCATTCCAACCCAATGTAATACCATGAAGCTACTAGTCAGTATCCAAGAGTGCATTTACTGATGACTGCGCATGCCAGGGAGGGTTGTGGGCACTATCCTTGTTAAGAATTTACAGTGCCCCATCCACTCGTCTAGGTTCCTCTTGAACAGTGTCATAGAGGTGCTCTGTTTCACATGAATTGGTAGCCTTTTCCAAAGATGTAGCAGTCACTGGGAGATAAATCTATCCCTCTAGCATGTCCTATTTAAGTTGCAGACCATATTTAAGTTCCTGGAAGGGTAACCCTAGACCCTTTTGATTTATGGGTATGCAGTAAGTTCATTAAGGTTGGGCCAAGCATAAGTCTCCACTAGGAAGTATATATGATATGGAGTATAGTGACAGGGATTTTAGTCAGCCCATGTAAGGTACATGCTGGAGACCCTTGATCTTCTTTGTTAGATACCTCTGAGGCCACTCTAATTGCTGCACATATGGTACATACCGAATGGAGCATTATACTCAATTATGGGCTGAATAAGTGCCAAGTATAGGGGGGGGTTATAACTTATTTTGCTCTTGAGATGATGCCTTTAGTAATCAAGTGAGCTATGGAGAAAGCTTTCCTTACAATGGTAGAAATGTGGTGGTCAAAGTTAAGGTCACTTTCAAACTGTCATCCCATGTCCCTTACCACTTCAAGGGTACTTAGGCTATTGTCATTGATTTGATAGCACGAAGGGACATTGTTTGTGCCAAAGGCAATGACGATGCCTTTCTTTGCATTCAAGATTGAGACTGTGACTAATACACCAGTCGTTGGTCTATGTGACCATCCTGGAGTATACTGACATCATTTGGGGATTCAGTGATTGCACCAACTTGCAGTCGTCTGCAAACTTGGTCTCCCAGAACCTTTTAGTTTTGACCTGAACTTCTGAGACGTATAAACCAAATAGTAAGGGGGCCCATTACTGACTCCTGTGCCACCCCGCTGGTAACAGGTCTGCTGGTTGATGTGGAGTCACCTACTTTGATAGTGTGTGTCTGGTTGTCAACCCATCTTACAGCAAAGGGTTTTACATTAAGTTTGCTAAGTTTATTGGTTATGCCTGAATGTGGGATTGTGTTAAAATCCTTTGCTAAGTTGAGGTATGCTGTGTGCACAGATTTGCCCTCATCAGTGGCCTTGTCACACTTTCAAAGAAATTCACTAGATTCAAAAGGCAGGATCTGCCCTTCACATAGCTGAATTGGGTAAGATCCAGGGTTTGGAGGTCACCTATTCTTTTATTTATGAGTTCCATAATGATACATTTCATGGCCTTACAGATGAGGCTGGTCAGACTTATGGGTCTGTAATTCCCTGGGGCTGTTGCTAGGCCACTTTTGTGAAGGGGAATAACTCTAGCTGTTCTCCATTCCACAGGAACAAAGCCTGTGATTAGGCTATGATTGAAAAGGGTAGTTAGTGGTGATGCTAGTGCATGTATAGCCTGCTTAGAAGACTGCCTGGGATGTCATCTGCACCCATAGATGCCATGTTCTTTGACCTGGACAGGGCTTTGAGGACCTGCTCTTCAGATATGTAAGGTGCAGAGAAGTTTGGGGGAGTGCTTGTTGTAAGTTAGGAAGGGATAAGGGAGTGGAATTTTCACCAAATCTATCTGCTAGCAGGTTTGCTATCTCTGTGGGGTCAGTGTGTGTGTGTGTGTGTGTGTGTGTGTGTGTGTGTGTGTGTGTGTGTGTGTGTGTGTGTGTGTGTGTGTGTGTGTGTGATACCGTTGGTCACCAGTTCTGCACATGCTTGGGTCTTTCCCTTTAGGTTACGTACATAGATGTAAAAGGCCTTATGGTTAGCCTTGGCAGTATTTGCTAGGTTTCTCTCAAAGGAGCTCTTGAAGGATTTGACAAGTTGTCTTATTTGCCTGTTAAGGCTGTGGTGGGTGCTTTTCCATTGTTGGGTCCTTTTCTTTGTTTTCCTGGACAGCAACTTTTGGCATTTATTGTAGAGTTTGTTTATGAAGAAGTCCACCATGGCAGCTTGATTTTACTTGGGGCTCTGACTTTGATTCTATCTGGTACCACCAAGTTTATACACTTATGCAAGTGAATGTACAGGGCTTTATTGTAAGCTTTGGCATAATTACCACTTTCAGCTTGGGGTGTGGCTTGGAATTCATTTATACCTTCACCTAGGAGGGTATAGTTTGTTTGGTGAAGTTTTTTTGTCTGATTTCACTCATTGTAAGTTCTGGTGTTAGTGTCAGTTTGAAGGTGACTGAAAAGCTATGTGGTATCCCCATAGCTTAATGGGTAGAGTTATGGCTCCATGTGCAGTAGGTCCAGGGTTTGAATACATGGAAGGGAAAGTATAAATTTAAATTTCTGCTCAGTTTTAACTGATGAGGATCCAACAGTTGCAGCAGTGGACCTGTTTGACATGTTGACGAGGACCAGATCTAGAATGTTTGTTCCTCTTGTTGGGGTATTGACAGCTTGCTCCAGGGCATTTGAATTCACAAAGTCAAGGAACTTTTGTGCTAGCAAGTTGGGCTAGAGTAGGTTTCCTAGTTGATGGCAGGATAATTGAAATCCCCCATAACCAGTGTGTTTGGTTAAGTTTGTATTGTGTTCAGTTTGGTTAAGTAGGCTTCATGGGTTTTGTGACCCATGGAGGGGGATCTATAACTGGCTAGGACTTGAATGGGGGTCTTACCCCCTCATAATCTGGACTTGGAGTAACTCCTTGAGCTGTCTAGTCTAACTAGATTTGAAGTGAATTTATCTCTAATATAGACTGAAACACTGCCTCCTTTGGTTTTCACATGTTCATTTAGTGGTCTAAAGGTGTGGAAGGCATTGTAGCCTTGCAGGGTCGGGGTACTCTCTGAGGCCTTAAACCAGGTTTCTGTGACTGCACAAACATATACATCTTCAAGTGACAGAAGTGCTTCCAGGGACTGCAGTTTTTGGTTTAAGCTTCTAGCATTTAGTAGCATGATCCTTATTTTGTACTGATTGTTTTTTTTCACATTGGTAATGTTATTTTTGAGACCTTGCTTACAAAAAGGCACTATGGGTGAGGCAAGAGCATTTGCCAGCAGCCAAAAGCCCGGGGGTGCCAGGTGCAAACAGTCTCTGGCAAATCAATGAGGTTTGTAGACCATGGCTTCCCAGACAGACAGGACATAGATCCCCTTGGAATGACATCAAAAACTAAGCCAATTATTGAAATCAATCATTTTTTGTTTATACTGTGGCACCATTCTTGGTGAAGGTAGTATGCTGCTCAAGGCTAGGGACATACCTGCCTGGGACACATATTCAGAAAGCTCAACCATGTCTCTCTTCATATAGTCCAGTGAAGTACATCTCAGGTCATTCATACCAACATGAACTATGACAGAACCATTAAGGTACTTGTTGGTGAGAAACCTGAGTGCATGCGTGTTTTGGTGAATCCTGGCACCGGACAGGCAACTGACCATGTTTTTCTTTTTGTCCAACCTGGTGAGTCTCCAATGACAAGAAAACTTGTTTTTTGAGTGTTACGCCTTATGGGCTTGGTGAATGAGACACTGGTGTTGCTATTTGTCCTGGGTGCTATGGAGACTGCGTTAGCTGTAGCAGACTTGTGTTTTGGAGGTCTCTGGTGTTTCAGTAAGTTTTTTGAGAGAACCTCCACCTATGTGGATTTATGTGTTTGATGTATACTATATGTATGAGAAGTGGTATGTGCATGAGTAATGGTACAATATGAATATGTAGTGGTGGGTGAGTTGACAACCTTCTCCATGTTACTGTTCTGATGGAGAGAGAAAGCATGGATTCTAGATTTTTGCTGCGAATACATCTCCCACACTCTGTATTAGACTGTGTTATTAGTAGAGGGTTGTCTGTGTACATGAGGCAATTGCTACACTGCCTTAAGTCAACAAAGTTGGCAGGAGAAACAAGGGTAGTCCAACTGTCCATACTGCTAGATGAAAGACTGTTGTCAGTAGGTGATTTGTCAGAAATGATCAAAGAGGAGCTCTGCGAATGGATATTTTTGCCTGGGGTTTAAGGGAAAAGTTGTTGGATTTAACTCTCTGACTTTGGCACACAATTGTGTGGAAGTGTGCAGTGCTGTGCGACGCACAAACAAGCAGAAACCTGTTCATATGCAAGGTCTAAATACCAGAAACTAACACTTGGAAAAAAAACTCAACAAAATTCAAAAGGAACAATGAGGATGCTTATTCCAAGTCCTAGACCGGCCTCTCTTTACCAGTCAGGTGCCAATCAAACACAGTTCTCTCACGAAAGTGCAGAAAGTCCCCCTCCAATCCAAGATGAAATGGAAAACATGCTCAAAACAAACAAACCACTACACACAGTTCCATAAGCAGCAGGACTGGATCTGGACTATGAGATAGCTACTAGCTACCCTAGTTTCAGTGGGAAACACTAGAGGATATTTAACAGAGCAGAAAAATAGCAGTTAGACACTGAAAAAATGTTTAAAACTGCCTTACTGAGTTATTTGCTGCTGCTTGAATCCCTGTCAATCTTGTAAGTGCCCAGAAATTGAAACACTGCTCATTATCATAATTGCCCAGAAATTGGATACTGTCACTCACTGCATTTGGATCCATGGTGGTGCAGCGGTAGTGTTGTTGCCTCACAGCAAGAGGTTCTCCCATTCGATTCTCGGCTGGAGTGTGGGGAGTGCCTTCTATGTGGAGTCTGCATGTCCTCCCCATGGGTCGAGTGGCATTCCAAAAGACATGCATGAATGGGCGTGCCTTCGTTGAAGGTTGGGAGTCCAGCTGGCAACTCGGCACCATAAAAATCTACTGCCAATCATTAACGGACCGGAGTTCCGCTGTGGTGACCCCTAACCTGGAAAAGCCAAAAGACAAACAACAACAAACAGCAACTCACTGCATTTGGCTCTGCAACCACTGAGTATGAGTGATCTGCAGATGGAGGTCAGCTCTTTGAAATGCTATCAATCACTGCAATCAGCTGAGCAACCACTGAGCATAAGTGAGCTGCAGATGGAGGTCAACTCTTTGAAATGCTGTCAATCACTGCAATCAGCTGAGCAACCACTGAGCATGAGCGAGCTGCAGATGGAGGTCAGCTGTTTGAAATGCTGTCGATCACTGCAATCAGCTCTGCAACCACTGAGCATGAGCGAGCTCCAGATAGAGGCTGGCTCTTTGAAATGCTGCAGGAATCTGACGTAAGTGCAGGCTGCTTATTTACTGAATTATTTGCTGAGAGTCAGCTGTTTGAATGCCCATTTAAGTCTGGAATCCCTAGACTGGAGGCTGATTCTCTGCTTATTTCATGCTGGAAGTGGGTGTGTGTGGGTGTGTGTGTGTGTGTGTGTGTGTGTGTGTGTGTGTGTGTGTGTGTGTGTGTGTGTGTGTGTGTCCAGATTGGAAAGTTAGTCACTCATTCTAGTTGTCTATGTGTGGGTTGTGATTAATGCCAGCCATTAGATTAAAATAACCTGGTTGAGTAACTTGCTCACAGGCACACAGTAGCAAAAAAGAGGAAGCAATAATCAAATTCTGCATCCTTACCTAAATGAAGTAGCACATTAACAGCTTAGAGCTTTAATCCTCTGTACTAACTGCCAGTCCTTCACCCACGTCTTCATTTTCTGATAAATCACTGAAAGTTAAAAGTCAGTGAGGCTTACATATGGTCAACAATGACAGTCATTAGCATTCTGTACAATTACTAATGCACTGCTTCTTGTAGTCAAAAGTATAGGTTTGAACCCTTTCACTTCCATTTGCCTATTGTGTGACATTGCGCTAGCTGAAATTGATGGTCACATCTGTGTGTGTGTGTGTGTGTGTGTGTGTGTGTGTGTGTGTGTGTGTGTTCGTGTGTGCGTGTCTGCGTGTGTGCGTGTGTGTGTGTGTGTGTGTGTGTGTGTGTGTGCGTGCGTGCGTGTGCGTGTGTGTGTGTGTGTGTCTACATAAATACTTGTTACCTACATCCCACAAATCCGCTTGTAGCTTATGAATCACCACAGTGGGTTAATGCTGCTGTTTCATGTGTTTGGGAGGTGGAGTTTGGATCCCTCCCATTTTACTTTACTCTGGCAGTAAACGCGGAAGGTTAAGGCTATAAGCTGTAGTTCTTGTGGTTTAGGCTTTGATTCCCTCAGCTCTCATTTCATGTTGTGTGTCCTTGAGCAAGTGACTTAACCAATGATTTTGGGCTACACTCTTCAATGGTACCGTGGACTACAAGCCAAGTAACTACTAGATTAGTCATCATGAAAAGGAAGGAAATAAACAGAGGCATCCATCATCATATGAGACATGTTCTTTGGGTATCATCCTTGGTTACTTTGCTTTGTTAAATGTTGATTGTGTTTATTATTTATTTGTGAATAAAATGAACATCATGAAGTTTATGAGCTTAAATTATGAATACATTTTATTTAGCTTTTTTGCCAGCATGCAGATGTGAAATATGCTGTGTTTGGGCTACAACAGTTTGTCCAGCATTTAGTTAAGATGACTAAGGCTATGAATTTTTACAGAGCTGCTTCTTGTAGTGCAGGATTTGATTCTTTCAGCCTTTGTTTGTCTTTTGCATGACTCTAACCAAATTATATCACCAGACAGTAGTCCTGGGCTAATCCTGAAAAGGGAGACTTGTGTTTAGTGAGCTGCCCCAGGCTGTTAGCAAATGTGTGACATGTCATTTGAATTCCTGAACCCTTCATGTGGCCACTAATTAATGCTTCACTATATGCTATTTGATTATCAATCCCAGCATGTCTGTTCTAGTTTAATGGGTTGTCAGATGCATTTTCACTAAATGTGGGTTTCAAGGGGAAAGAAGTTTACTGTATCTCATGCTCTGTTTTCAATGTGGTAGCATTTTGTTTAGAAATTTGCTGTAAATTTTAAATTAAAAGTTTTAAATGGAATCCAAACTTCTATAATAAATGTAAAAGTAAAGAAGCATAAAAGTATACACATTGACATATCTGAACAATGTTTTATGGTAATTGGGGAGAGGCAGGCAAGTAATGGGATAAATAATATTTCTTATTTTTGTATGTCCTAAGGGCTGTTTACATAAAATGTGCTGCAGTATCTATATTGTACTTAATTGCTTTTATTCATTGCACTAACGAATGAATCCAATTGCAAATAGGCCTAGATTGCCTAATATAGTCTAAACATGTTGCATTTTAGTAATACATTTCTGGGGTACCTTCTTTCAAGCAATTTCAAAGGGGTTGACAGTTCAGGTCAGTATAGTCTGCATTAATTGGACCAAGGATTAGAACCATCTGATCTTAAGTTTCTATTATGCAGTCATTTCTGCTTTGTACTGTGATACCATAGTCTCCACAAGACTGGATTGTAAAGGATTTCTGCACTTAGTTAAAAACTGTTACTATATCCAGCAGTTAGTGCAGAAGACAGTGCTTTGTTCTAAAATTTGAAATAAAGTTTGAAATGAAATCTGACTCTTACTTATTAATAAGCTGCTTGTAGTGTCAAGGGTGCAACATTTGAATCCTTCTACCTTCATTTATCTACTGTGTGATTTTGAGCAAGTCACTTAATCAGACAGTCCCTTGCGGCAATTGGGATTTAGTGCTAGGTTTGTTATTGGTCTCCTGGACCTTGTGCCTATAAACTAAACATGGACCTGTGGATATTATTTTTTATATTCCTTACTGCATAGCTGATCTAGGTCAGGAAGTGTTATGGCAATATCACCAGCACCACACTTTTTTTAATGCATCAGAGGCTATTTATTCTTCAAGGCCAGTGGGCACTACATTTGTAGATGGAGCACTGAAATGCAAAGTTGTTTGCCAGCAGCATCTTCTGCATTAGTAATAGTTCTCATTAATGTGGAATTAGTAATAGCTCTCTTACATGTGGAATCTTCTGCAGAGATTGTGCATATTGACTTAACATATATCATCAGGTGGTTAATATTTATTTATTTTTATTTACTTATTTTATTTATTTGACATTTGTTGACTGTGAAAGTCTGACTGGGCTAGTCCCCTTTTTCAGCGGATGCCTTGTGAGAAAAGCTTCACAGAAGAAGCAAAATTGCAAAGTTATAATTCTTAAGCTCCACAAAGTAACCAAAAAACAAAATCTGTAATTACTATTTATTTAGTTTATAGAATCAAAAATATATACAGAGTGTGTCAGGGTAAGTATATCATACAACTGAACTGCACAGAAAAGGCAAAGCACTCTCAAATGAAAATATACAAAGAGATTAAATTCACAAAAGCACACAAGCATATGGCACAGGAGTACAAACAAGGTTTAATAGCTCACAGTCAAGTAAGTTATTATGAATAAGAATTATGAGAAGAACATGGAGGTAGTTATGTTTTGACAAGGCCAGTAGGATGAGAGACAGCATAGTGCAGTTTCTAAGTTTAGAAGTATAGAGAATTATAGTAAGAGTTTGTAACTATGTGAGTAATGAGAGTATTATTCAGAGTAATAAGGAAGGTATAGTAGATAGTATAGTAATAGCAGAGGGCAGATAGACTAGGAGAGAAATATGGAATTAGGGAGGGTATTTTGTGTTAGACTTACTACAGTGACAGGTCCAGGTCTGAAGCAGATGTTGTTTTAATGCTTTTTTGAATTCTTGTGCATGGGCTATGTTTCTGATGTGCAAGAGTAGTTTGTTCCAGGCTAAGGCTGGTGTGTAGCTATACAGATTTTGGCCTATGGATTTTTTGGGTTTGTAAATTTTTAGCAGTTGTTGGTCAGGACATCTGAGACTTCTGGAAGAGGTATAGTGTGGGATAAGTGAGGAGATAGAAGGACAGGCAGATGGTCTGTTTAAGATGGAATAAACGGAAGTAGATAAGTTGGTGAGGAAAGATCTAGCCAGTGTAAGAGACTGAGGGGATTGGCAGTTGTGTGTCTTTGAGCAGCAAATCTTGCCACTTTGTTATAGGTGGATTCTAGTTTGGAAAGTAGAGAGGGTGGTAGGTTAGTTAGTATTTGTGAACTGTAGAGAAGATTAGGGAGAAGGAAGGCATGGGCAAGATTAAGTCTAGAGTCTTTTGTGAGAAATTTGCTATTTCTATATAGTAGCCCCAATTTATGATATATTTTTTTTTGATGGAGTGGTGGATATGGAGGTCAAATCTGAGTTGGTCATCTATGATGACGCTGAGCAGTTTGGTGTGAATTTAAGCTTTAATGACAGTGGTGTCAAGGGATGTAATGGAGAATGTAGGCTTGAGATGTGTGAGAGAGATTTAGGTAAAAAAAAGAAGAAGCTTAGTCTTTTTAGGATTTAAGATGAGTTGGTTATTGGAGAGCCATTGTTCAATAGAGTTAAAGGAGTTTTGGTTGAAAAGGAGAAGGTCAGAGAAGGAGTCTGAGGTAGAAATGACTGTGGAGTCATCTGTGTATTGTATAAGACAGGAGTCAGGACAGGAAGAACGTGAGTGATTAGTGAATATATTGAATAATAAGGGACTAATAACTGACCCTTGAGGAACACTTGCTTTGATGAGGAGAAAGGGAGACATTGAGAAGAGCCATTTAGCCGATTGCTGTCTATTACTGAGGTAGCTTGAAAACCAGGAAATAGTGGGACTGGATAGATTGAGGTCAGAGAGTTTGCAGAGTAACATAGTATGAGAGACTGTATCAAGTGCCTTAGATAGGTCAAGAAAGAGGCATGGAATAAGTTTGTTATTGTCTCTGGCAAGGGAAATTGAGTTTGTGAAGAAGATGAGTGCAGTAGTAGTGCTGTTGTAAGGATGGAATCCATTTTGCATGTCTGTAATTAGGTTTTCTTTGAGCAGGTAGCTCTTGAGTTGCCTATGTAAACATTTTATGAGTATTTTGAAGAGGGGGTCAATAATGCTATAGGCGAGAAGTTATATAGTTCTGAGGTGCTGCCACCCTTATGTAGACGTATGGCATAGAATTGATTCCAGATCAAGGAAACAGTAAATTCACTAATAGATCAGTTTATATGAATAAAGATAGTGTAAGCTAAGGAGTTAGCTGCTAGTTTGAGGATGAAAGCAGGAAGGTTGCCCAGGGAAGGAGAATGAGGGTTGAGAAGGAGGTGTTTTATATAGCTAGTAGAGACTGGTTGCAAAGAGAAGAAGTTAATGTTGTTTGCTATGGGGTTTGGGGAGCTAAGAGTTTGTGTTAGTTTGCTGATAGAATCAATGAAATGGAAGTTGAATATGGCAGCAGTTTCAGTGGGGGTGTTATTAGGAAAAGGGTTTGGAGCTGAAGGGTTACCAGGGTGCAAGATTTGATTAATAGAGTTCCAAAATTTGGGGGGTTATTACAATGGGTTTTTTGGGGGTTGAGATAAAAGTTTTTCTTCTCAATAGTAATTTGTTTTTGGTGAGGTTACGTAGTTCTTTATAGGTTTGAAGATGGATGGGTGATTTTGTCTTGGTCCAGGCAGAGCCTCTTTTTTGTGGAAGAGCATGAGTAGATTGCAATAGCCAAGGAGAAAGTAGGGATTTAACTCTTTTTTCCTAAGAGGAGCAAGAGAGTTTAGGATGCTTAAGAAAATGTTGTTAAATTTTTGCACTGCATCATCAAGTGGTAAATATGATAGGAAGGACCACTTAATAGAAGTGAGTGTGCTATTTAAAGTGTCAGGGCTGAAATTTGAAGGGCTATGACAGTATTTTAATTTATGTGGCCTTAGGTGAGGAGTGAATCTTTGAAAGAGGATGTGAGAGTAGTCACGAATAGAATCAGGTAGACATATAGGGTGATGGTACAGGACTGGATTAGATATGAGTATACAGTCTGTGATGGAGCTGGTGTTGTTGGGTTTACTGAAATGAGTAGGGGAGGTGACGAGATGTGAGATGCTATAAAGGTTGATGCTAGAGTTAGTGGAGTTAGATGCAAGGGATAACCAGTTGAAGTTGACATCTCCTAACAGGATAATTTTGTTAGTTACATTATATGTAAACTAGAAGAGTATGTGTCCCAGTAGTGGGATATTGTCACCAGGGGGAATATATATAGCAGCTAGAGTTAGTGTTTGAAAATAATTTCATTTATAGTTCACAGTTAAGAATTAAGCTGATAGAAATTGAGGGGGCGTGTTGTCTGATGGATAGAGGTTGAGGTGTTTGGAGTAAATTAAGGTGACACCCCCACCTTTCTTTTCAGGTCTGTCAAGTTGGAACATGCTGTAGCCAGGGGGTAGAAATTCTTTATCTAGATATGAGCCAGGTTTCTGAGAGAGCTATAATATTTGGACTGTATTTGTCAATTAGTGCATGGAATTCAATAATTTGTTTAACAGGCTGCAAATGTTAAGATATAGGAAGGTTAGATGCTTAGAGGGGGATTGGGAAACTGGTGGGAAGTAACTTGAGTAGAGTAGCAGGTAGAAGTGTTGTCCTGGAGGGGGCCAGGGCTGGGGTGGATGTCTCCTGAGAGTACTTGAAGATTTGAAGAAGTTGAGTACTGAGGGAAAGTTGTAGTAGTGGTGTTTAGTTTTGATTTTGGGGTGAATAGTGGTGGGGGGAGTTTTGATTTTAGGAAGGACTAGGTTGAAAGTAGGTAGTATTGCTTGATAATATGGTAAAAGAGTAGAAGGTTTGGGTGTATAGAGTGTGGTGAATGGAGGTAGAGGAAATAAGGGAGGGATAACTAGGGATGTGATATGAAGTGAGGAAGGATAGAAGCAAAAGAAGAGGTGGAGCAGTGAAGCGTGTTATATACGTGGCGAGGGTAAAAAGAGATTGTGTGACAAGGTGGCAAGGCTGATGCAAGTAATTAGATAAATATGACTGACGGTAGAGTGCTGAAGTAGTTTAGTTGAGGTAGTGAGTTGAAAGTTCTGAATGGTGAGAGAATTTGAGAGAGGGGGCATTAGTGTTAGAGAGTATGAGTGAAGGGTAAGACAGTAAGGCAGTAGTGTTTCTTTTTTTAAATCATGTTTTGAAGTATCCATAGTTCTTTTTTAACAACTCATTACCTTTTACTATAACCAAAAATACAGTAACAGAGATTGTGCAGACCTCACACATAGTGCACTTTCTATTTAAACATCAGCAACTGGGCATTCCCACATCCATACCATATATTATGCATGTATCTTTCTCAAAATCTAGTAAACACATTGTCTTGGTCTACATTTGATGGTTACAATACAAATATTCAACAATTAATTTCCTGTTGATATTATAACAGAAGTCCATATAGCTGTTACATGAGTTTTTTAATATGTCAGCTGAATTATTTTTACTATTAACAAATATTCTCTAGAGTATAAAAAGAAGTTATGTACTCACCATAATGTTCCATCTGAGTAGGTAACTTAATTTGTCTGCAACCTGTGGGTATCGGATCCATCCTCGGATCTGAGCCGGCAGCTTTCCAAGCTAAAAGATCCGAGCTCTCAGCCCCTCCCCCTTACCCATAATGCCCTGCCACCTCCCTCCAGTCCTTAGATCGAGTTTGCCAAACAAGAAACAGACTACAACCCTCGAAAGAGGAACACTAACCTAATGCAAGACCAGGTGAAACCCTGCGCAATGGAATAACCATAAAACAGGTTAGGGGGAAGGAGGGGGGGTCGGTTGCAGACAAATGAAGTTACCTACTCAGATGGAACGTTATGGTGAGTACATAACTTCTTTATCTGAAGTAGTTAACTTCATTTGATCAGCAACCTGTGGGACAGAGTCCCCAGCTACCTAAATCCTTGGGCAGACCTCAAGGAAGGATATTCCGGTGCACTGAAGAGCCAAATGATGCCCTACTCCTGGATATCAGATCCAACTTATAATGAGAAATGAAAGTATGAGAAGAGGACCAAGTATCTGCTGAGCAGATGTCGTCTAGAGGTACTCTCAACCAGAATGCTGCAGAAGTAGCCATAGACCTGGTAGAATGGGCATGGACCCCCAAGGGTTCAGGCTGGCCGGAGGCTAAATAAGCAAGCCTGATGCATTGGGATATCCATCTGGCCAAGGTAACTTTCGTAATAGGCTTACCCATAGATGGTTTAGCGAAAGAAGCAAAAAGTTGATCTGATTTCCTAGTAGTAGCCGTCCTGTGCAAGTAAAAACACAATTGTCTGTGTACATCCAATAAGTGCAATTTGTATTCCCCTTTGTTCTGAAAGTTGGGGAAAAACACAGGCAAATTAATGGATTGGTTGATATTGGATTCAGAGGCTACCTTGGGCAAGAAGGAAGGGTTAGTCCTGAGAGACACTCTGTCCTTATGGAAGACCAGATACGGGGGTTTCATGCCAAGGGCTTGAAGCTCAGATACTCTCCTGGCTGAAGTAATTGCAATCAGGAAGGCCGTTTTCCAAGATAAAAATTTTAACTCAACCGAAGCCGCCGGTTCAAAGGGTGGGCCAGTCAAGGCCTGAAGAACCAAGGTTAAGTCCCAAGGTGGAACCGCATTCTTGACAGGAGGTTTCAACAGAAAGGTGCCCTTCAAAAAGGTTTTGCATATCTTCGCAGATGCTAAGAGGCCAAGGTTATCTCCAATGTGGAAATGAGAAATAGCTGCCATTTGGACCTTGACTGTAGAAGCACTTGCTCCTTGGTAAAAGATATGGGACAAGAAGTCAAGAACCGTTGGGATGGGAGCAGTAAAAGGATCTAAATCTCTATTTTTTGCCCAGATGGAAAAATGCTTCCATTTACTTCTGTAGATCTTTCTAGTAGAAGGTTTATGCGCCTCTACCAGAATAGATTTTACGGGAGACGAGATACCGGGAGTCCTTGTGATTAGTGGAACTGGATCAACCAAGCCGTGAGCTTGAGGTCGCCCAGTTTGGGGGCTGTAATCGCGCAGGATGAGAGATCAGATCCAGAATGGGATCTAAGGTCCGAGGAGGAATTACACTGTGAGACCGCAGGTAAGGGAACCAGATCTGGCGAGGCCAGAATGTGGCTATGAGGATTATTTTGCTCCCCAACCGATGAGCTTTCTACAGAAATTTTGTCATCAGTGGAAGAGGAGGATAAGCATACAGGAGACCGGGGGGCTAAGCATGCACCAGGGCATCTCTGAGGCTCTCCCCTATTGGGGGAATCAGAGCGAAAAACTCGCTGCATTTTGTGTTTGAAGGAGAAGCAAAAAGATCGCAGCAAGGTTGACCCCATCTGTGGAAGATCTGATTCGCTACTGATGGGTTTAGAGACCACTCGTAAGGTGTGAGGATCGAGCGACTCAGCTTGTTCGCTAAAATGTTGGACCGACCCAGAATGTGTGTTGCTATCAAAAAGCGGTTGGTGGCAATCGCCTATTCCCAAACTCCCATAGCCTATCGACAAAGAGGGTAAGATCTGGTGCCTCCCTGTTTGTTGATATATCAGACTACCACCATGTTGTCTGTCTGAATTGCAATAGTCCCCAGAGGAAGAAAGTCTTGAAGGACTTGCAACACTAGAAGCACTGCCCTCATCTCCAGGACACTGATATGCAGAATGGTCTCTAAGGGAGTCCACGTGCCTTGGACGGTTCTGCCCACAGAATGACCCCCCCTCCTAAGGTGAGAAGTGTCCGTGGTCAGCGTGGCTTTGGGCTGAGGCATCACAAATGGTCTCTCCTCCTGCAGCTCTCAGGAATGGAGCCACCAAAGAAGGGAGTTCCTGCAAACCCTGCTCAGGGGAATTGGCGACTCCAATGGATGGAGTAGGAGTGACCATTGAACCTGAAGAGTCCATTGTAGAATTCTCATATGCAATCTTGCTAAAGGTGACAGGCTTATAGCTGCCTCCATGGAGCCCAGGGCTCTCAGGACCAACTCTGCAGGTGGGGCTGGAGACTGCAGGAGCGCCATTATGTGTAGTGACAAGTTGCGCAACCTGTCCGTAGTTAGAAAAGCTTTGGCTTGGCAAGTTATCCTGGCCCCTATAAAATCCAGAACTTGCACAGGATAAAGAGATGACTTCTGAAGATTTATAGTAATGCCTAGATGCTGGGCCATGGCTAGGGAGTAATACCTGGTGGAGCAAAGCAGATGCATGGTGGGGGCGGTGAGGAGCCAATCATCCAGGTACGGAAAGACCTGAATTCCCTGAAGTCTCAGGTGGGCTGCTACAACTACCATGACCTTGGTGAACACCCTGGGGGCTGTGGTGATGCCGAACGGAAGAACCCTGAACTGAAAGTGACTGGCTCCTAGCCAAAAGTGGAGAAACCTCCTGGACCGTCTGTCCATGAGAATATGGTAGTACGCATCCTTGAGGTCTATGGAGCACATCCAGTCATTCTCCTGTAAGAGAGGGAGAATAGATTGCAGAGTGACCATCTGGAATTTCTCTTTGGCAATGAACAGGTTTAGAGATGACAGGTCCAGAATGGGCCTTAAGTCCCCCGTCTTTTTTGGCACCAAAAAGAACCTGGAGTAATTGCCTAATCCGGACTGCTCTGGGGGGACGTGCTGGATGGCCCGTTTTTCTAGCAACTTCAAAATTTCTGAAGCCGCTGCCTCCCTTTGATCGGGTGGGGCATCGGAAAGGCGCTTCGTTAGAGGGGGAAGATGCAGAAAGGGAATAGTGTAACCTCTTGATATTATTCGGAGCACCCAACGATCTGTAGTAATGGACTCCCAACTTTGTAGGTGCTCCGAAAAACGTCCCCCGACTGCCTCCAGAGAGGGACAGCTGGGCAAGCCCTCAGGGCTGTTGTGCGGGTTGGTCTGAGAAAGGCTCTCTGGACCTGAAATTCTTCGGCCCACCTCTGCCTCTGGGCCGGCGTCCACCTTGTCCTCCTCTGCCTCTGAAGGACGAGGGGTCTGGAGTGGGACAGGACTGCTGGGACTTCCGGAACCACATCTTCTTCTGTCCTATCTGGTTCCTTGAGAAGGACCTTTGAGGATTAGAGAAGTGGATCCCGACGGCAGACAGCATCTTCCCATCTTTCTCGCTCTGGAGCAGCGTGTCACGGACGGTTTTGCCGAATAGCGTAGAACTGTCAAAGGGAGCATTCGCGAAGGATGCCTTGAAGGGTTCCGCAAAGTCACAAAGGCAAAGCCAGGCGTGGCGCCATAAGGCGACCCCTGCTCTGCTAGCTCTAGCCGCTCCCTCCGTGGCATGGGAGAGGAGCCGCATGGAAGTGTTAGAAATTGACTTTAGAGTGGCCATGTGGGCCGAGAAGGTCCGTTTGTCCTCGGCCGCAATGGACTCTGGGGGAGCTCCAGCGTGTTCCTTTATCAAGTCCCGCTGGAGCCTGATGACGTGTGCCAGGTAATTCAGAGCCCTTATGGAAAAGGTAGCTGAAGCAAACATCCACTTTCCAATACGGTCCATCGTCCGAGTTTCCTTATCAGGAGGATGGACCGAGGAACTTTCCTGTGCTAGTTCCTTGTTAGTGGCAGCTGCCACTACCATGGCATCTACTGGGGACCCTTTATTCCATGCCTGTCTGTCAGAAGGGGGACTGAGTATCTTGTCTGGTCTTTTAGGGATTGGCTCCACGGTGTCCGGCTCCTTCCAAGCCCTGGTAGTAATTCAGTCTACCAGGGGATCAGCCAGGGGGGACACCCAAGAGGTAGATGGGCCTGCATCAAACACCTCCAGAAACACAGACTCATCGGAGGAAGGTTTTTGGGCAGACCACCCCCCTCTGATACGTAGCATTTCCATAATGTCTCCAAAGGAGACGTCTTCAGGGGGTGACCTTGGGGAACCTTCCCCTTCCTCTAAGTCTGTGTCCTCCGTGAGGGACTCAGGGGAGTCCATGTGCCTCCTTTTGCTCTTTCATTTGTGAGGCACCTCCTCGGAGGGACTGTCTGAGGAGGGCTCACCAACGGGGTCCTGTTCCTCTAGGGGAACCAACTGGAGCGCCGACGCAGGCTGTCCCTGGGACTGGATGATGGAAGATAGGCCCAAATGCGAGGAAGTGACGGGTGGATCCATAGCCCAGACCAGGGACCTGGAACTTCTCGATAGAACCCTCACCACTATGTCAAAAGCCGAGGGTGAACCACTCTCCCCTGGCTCCGAGAGCAGCCCCCTCGGCTCTGACGCAAGGACCGGTGTCAGAGCCGATGCGATCAGACCCGAAAGGAGAGTGTGCTCCGACCAAAATGGAGCCGAAGATACACTCACCCCTGCTGATCCGAAGCTCAGCTCTCGGCCCCGAGAGCTCGGATCCGACACGCTCGAGGGTACTGTTGGCGTCAAAGTAGCCACCACTGTCGGCACCGATGACTCCCCGGGTCTGAGACAGCTTGCATCCAAAGACTCTGAAACCCGATAGCGAATCGGAGAAGGAGCAATTGGGGCAAAGAAAGGGGCCAAGCTACCCCCTGGAGGGGGGGAGGCAGGAGCACCCCCATCTGCATCTGGGCCTGCAAGAATCGATGCATCATCCGGTCCAAATCAGCATCAGACATGCTTCTGGTGGACCTCAAAGAGGTCACTGAAGCAGGCCGGGAAGGCCGTCTCGAAGACGTAGAGGGAGACCAGTACTCTTCCTCCGGCTCCAGGGAAAAGCAGGGGGAATGGAGCCGAGAGGGTGGAGACCCGGATACCCTCCTGGGAGGGCTAACTACCTTAGCTGGCGGAGCAGAGGGATGAGACTCTGCCTGCCTCTTATGGCTTTTATGCTGCTTCTTTTCCTTGTGCCTCTTCTCTCTAGAAGAAGAGACCCCCCTCTCCCTGAGACACAGAGGGAGGTTGAGTCCCAGTCAGGGAAGGAGGAACTGAAGGCAGGACAGCTGCAGCCATGGTTGGTGCCTTAGAGGGAGAGGAGGAAAAAGAATCCATGGGCAAAAGCCCTGCTAGGATTAACTTATTCCTCCTAGCCCTCAAAGCCCGGGGGTTGAAGGCTGCACACACTTGGCAGCCAGAAGACAAGTGGGCTACCCCTAGGCAGAGAACGCACTGAGTGTGGCCATCCGCTGGGGACAGCTTATGGCCACACCCAGTGCATTTTGAAAAAATGGCCTTAGGCCCTTCAGCCATCACATGACCACACACACAGTAAAGGGGAGGGAAAAATTAAATTTAAACAATAAATTTACCACAAGAAAATCAAAAAAGGTATATAGACAGACACTAAGGGCTTACTACACTCGCTCAACACACAAAAAACTTAGAAAAGAGTTCTAAAAGTTTTTTTAAAACTCACACCCAACGCCAAGAGCTCATTGCTAGAAGCTATCAGAAGCCGTGGCTAACGAGAGCTGAGGACTGGAGAAAGGTGGCAGGGCATTATGGGTAAGGGGGGGAGCTGAGAGCTCAAATCTTTTAGCTTGGAAAGCTGCCTGCTTGGATCCGAGGACGGATCCGATACCCACAGGTTGCTGATCAAATGAAGTTAACTACTTCAGATCACATATTAACAACTATTTACAGAACCCCTATAAAGACAAATCTTGCTGACTTCATGACTCAAAATTGAATTTTTATCTAGTTGTCCTCAGGTTAGGTGGTCCTATACTAAATAACATATCTTTACTAATCTAGTAGTGTACAATCCATTTGGCCCATTTATATATGAGCACTTATTTTCTTCTGGACGCATTCCATTGCCCTTGAGTTTGTTACTTCTAATTTGCTCCATGATCTCTATCAGTTCCCCTGTACTTGGTTTCTCTTTTCTTCCATTTGCTAGTAATTACTTTAGCAATACCCAAACAAGTAAGGCCTTAACATGAATCAGAGTCTGTTCTTCAGTCCCAGTTGCATAAGCTCCTTTGTTAATAAAGCTCCTCCCCCATTAAGTTCTTTTAACAGAGTCAACAGCTCAGTTTTAAAATCAGATAGAGTGTTGCACTCCCAAAATATATGGTGCCATATCCCTTTCTCTCTTTTCTTTCATGCAAAACCCATCACCATTCTGGGTAACTTTATATGAAGCCTCAGTTGAGTATGAGTGTATTTGTGAAGATATTTCCATCTAATATTTTAAACTTTCTGCTTTAGTTGCCACCCTTGGGTTGGTTTAAGCATATATCTGTCCATTGTGGGCCTGTAAAATCTTTTTGTAAAGTGTAAGACTAGTCCTCCTAGAGCTTCATTATCCTGCTCCCTGCTAAAACTCTAACCCCTTCATTTACTCTAGACAGTATTTTGTCCCATCTGAGTATCTTGTTTTGGATTGTATTAAATTAATTTAGTTGCCAGTCACTTCTCTGATATTGATTTTTCATATTTCTGCCTAAGTGTTTCAAATCATTGATCTCTGGGAGTCGACTTAATTTCTTATCTTATATTCTTCCAGTCTTTGAGGCCATCAGTTCACTGCAGCTGTTCCCAGTATATAGCTTCTTTGTTCCAAAATTTCCTTACAATCTCTACTTTATTTATTTTTTTTATTTTTTTATTACATTTTGATGACAGGGATAGTCCACTGGGCCTGGAAGAACCCCATTTTCAGTGGAGGCCTGGGGAGAAAAGCTCTGCAGGATATAGACAATTATATAATAGTTACATAATCCAAGTAATAAAACATACAGACATATATACAATTTGTTAAATAAACATGATATTTCTAATCCTAGGTAATGATTTACATAGCGGGATTCATATAGTCTAAACATATAAAATATAGGAATTTCAGATGAAAAAACATGTAAATAAAACATTTATGGGTAGTTAAAACTATTTTTTTATTTGAAAATATGAGTAGAGGACATTGACAAGAGGGCCTGGGGGAGTTTAAGAGGTGTAGGGTAGGACAGGAAGCAGAGGCAAAGGGTATGAGAGCATGGTGATAGATGAGTGAGGTAGATAGTGCAGGGGAGAGGGAGTTAAAGAGTTTATGTGGTAGGGGTACAGGAACATTCCAACTTTGAAATGAGGTGAGATTGGAGAAGAGTTTTGACGTTTGAGTGGCTATGAGTACTTGGAAGGGTGGTAGGAAGGGAATTCCAGAGTTTAGCTAGGGAGCAGGATAATAGTAGGTGCCCAGGGGGTCGATGCAGCTTATAAATGTTTAGAAGATTGTGTTTTTTGACCTAAGAGAGCAGTTGGGAATGTAGGGGGTTAAAGAGGTGGACAGAGAAGGACAACTAGAGGGTTTGAATATGAGCTTGTGAGCAATAGTGAGTTTAAGGAGTTTGAGGTAGTTAGGAAGTTCAAGCAATTTCAAAGAAACAGTGATGTGATGAGTTTCTGGAGTTGGTGGTAAATTTGGAGATTTTATTGTAGCAGGCTTCCAACTTGGCCTGTAAGCCTAGCTGAAGATTAGTGAATGGGGGGGTGCCGTACATAAGAGAGGGAAAAAGGTAAGTAGAGGTAAGGGTATGTCTGGTGGAGGGGGTAAGGTAATGATTGTGTCTATAAAGGAGACCTAGTTTTTGGTGAGTTTTTTTGATGTTAGTTTGGATATAGATGTCAAAGTTTAGGTTTTCATCAGTTTGGTATGTGATACTATTTCTATTGGGCTGTTGTTCTGAGCAGTCAGTATAAAAGAGTCTTTGTCTAAACTGGTATTTTTGGATGGGGAGAAGATCATTAACTTTGTCCACTGTAAATGGACCTTGTTTCTAGTCTGACTTTCCTGGTAAACAAATGTAAAATAAAAAAAAAATAAATAAAAATAAAAATTTGTTTTATTGGTATTTAAGGCGAGGTGATTACTATGCATCCATGACTCAGTATTAGAGAAGGCTGAGTTTTGTGACGTAGGTTTGAGGCGGTATCTGCTGTACAAATAATGGTTGAATCGTCAGCATATTGAATTAGTGTGGCATCAGAGAGAGACTGGTGGAAGTTATTAATGAAGATGTTAAAGAGGAGGGGGCTTAGGACAGAACCTTGGGGAACTCTGGCATGGGTGTGTAGAAAGGAAGAGAGTGAGTTTTTCCATTTGACAGCTTGCTGTCTTTCAGAGAGGTAGCTGGCAAACCAGATTATGGTAGGAGGAGAGAGGTTGTGAGAGGAGAGGTGGGATAGTGGTAAGGGGTGGGAAACAGTATCAAAGGCTTTGCCTGAGTCACGAGCAAGGTTTATGGAGTCTAGAAAGGATAGGAGGGCAGTAATGGTACTATGTCCAGGAAGGAGACCATGTTGTGTTGGGGTTAATAGGTTGTTTTGTGTCAGATAGGACATCATTTGGGATTGAATACATTTCTCCATGACTTTTGAGAGTGGAGATAAGATGGCTATGGGCTGAAAGTTGGAGGTGTCAGTGTTTTTGCCTCCTTTATTGAGTGGAATGATAAAGGCATGTCTCCATAGTGAGGGGACGTATGATTCTAGTATTGATTGGTTTATTAAGATGGAGATGGGATAGGCAGCAGAAAATTTGAGGAAAGTTGTGGGTATGTTATCTGGGGCAGGGAGCATGGTTTGAGTTGAATGAGGAGCTTCTTTATTGTGTTAACAGAGAAAGGAGAGAAACTAAAAGTAGGAATAAGAATAGTCAGATTGTGTGGATGTAGAGAGGTTGGTTGGGGATGGAGTTTGACTGTGGTGAGAGAAGCTGGTAGTAAGTTTAGTTATGAATTTTATGAAGAAGGTGTTAAAGTTAGAGGCATTTTTGAGCTCAGTAAGGTTTAAGTTAGGGGATGGGTTATCTTTACTACCTGGGTGGAGAAGGGAGAAGATAGAGTCCCAGAATATTCATGGGTTGGATAAGTTTTCTGATTGAAGTTTACTGTAGTATGCTTTTTGGTCCATGATTATTAGCTTTTTTACAGTGTTATGGAGTTGTTTGAATTCTGTTAGGACATGGGGTAATTTATTTTTATGGTAAAGTTTCCACTTTTTGTCTCTTTGGTGCATGATTTGTTTAGTTTCTTTGGTTTTGGTTAACCAAGGGGAGAATGAAGTTTTAACTCTTAGTTTTTAGTGGAGCAAGGTTGTTAAAAAGGTTCATAAAGGTTTTATTAAAGTAATCAATGGCATTGTCAAAAGGCAAGGTTTTTAAGGGTGACCATTTAGTTACTTTTAGGCAATATATGAATATTTGTGGGTTGAAATTGGAGAGGTTCTGAGATTGTATATACTGGTGTTGTTTTTGATGGGGAGTGGAGTGATGGTCAGCAAATGCAGGCAGGTGATCGCTGAAAGAGTCAGGAAAGATGCCAGTAACTGCCAGTAGGTGCCAGTACTTTGTTTCCATATCTCATTTTACTTCTTTAAAGTTTCATCCTATAGGTACTATCCATTTTTCCCTGTCCTGTACAGTTGTATTTTGTGTAATATTTGAATTAGAGCTTGTCTGATATGGGAAATAGAAAATACACCCCAGGAATTCCACCTGTGTCCCTGCTGGACAAGAGCATTGGGTGCTGACTTATGGTAAAATGAGCTAATTTGTTGGCTAGGCTTATAAGGCCCTCAAGGCCAGTAGCCTAGTAACTTGCTATGATCCTATAATGTTCAGAAGTAGTTTTCATGGGTTCCTATTAGATGACTGAAGATGCATTCTATCGAATGTGTCTTGGTCGAACTTAAAACAATGAAAAGGCAAAATAGCAAAGCGGCTTTTAAGTTTGCTTGGTCACTTCCATTACTTTGCTATTTTGGGCACTGTAGTGCAATCTCGGAGTTGGTATATTTAAGTAGTGGGGATGTGGGGGAAAATCCCCCACTTTATGTATTCTTTCAATTTAGTTTTTTTCTTGGAACAGAGATTTTTTTTTCCCTTGGAAAATAATTGCTGTTCTGAGCTTTCGAGATCGTAAGCTTTCGCTTACATGGGGTCGATTATTCATCGTTCGCTTTTTTAAGCTTTCAATGATATAATATAGACCCGTTTCCTTTTTTTTTGTAAATTGTTGCCAAGAATTTAATTTAATTTGTCCCTTGTTTAGGAGATCCTTTGAGTAAAAGCATAGTTTTCCATTTTGCTGTGTAGGTGTCATATTGCAGCAAATATAATAACCTTACTTGTGTAGTTTGAAAGTATCTCTTTAGTCAGGTAAAGCAAAACCTCCTTGCTCTGTTGTAAGTTGTAGCAGTTC
>NC_056741.1:117998364-118018587 GCF_019279795.1 Protopterus annectens | reverse complement strand
CGTTAATTGAGATAACATGGACAAATGTGAATAAAACGTAATAAGGAATACTTTAGAAGAGTTAAATTAATCCTGAAAACAGCATTGATATCTAGGAACAAAATCCAAGCTATAAACCAATTTGCTCTTCCTGTCTTAACTTAACGTTTTGAAGTGATTGACTGGCCCCAAAACGTGTTGGATAGATTAAGTAAAAAAACAAGAAAGATGCTTTATGCTCACCAAATGATTTACAAAAATCAGTGCATGCCATATTATATATTCCCCGTTCCGAAGGAGGATTGTGCATCCTTGAAATTGATTACATGTATAGATCTGCAAACATGGGATTCCACAGATATCTGCTGACCTCACAAGATGCAAATGCAGTGAAAGTTTTGAAACATGAGGAGAATAAATCTAAGATGACTTCCCTACTTAGGCTAACAGAAGCATATCAACATCAAGCAGGGATGTAAATCAAACCACAAATAGATAAAAATCAGGCAGCAACTGAATGTGCTAAAAAACAAAAGAAAGAATGTAAAGTGAAGAACCAGATGAGAAGGCAAGAAATGTAGAAAATGCATAAATATAGTTGCAAGTATAGAAAACTTCTGGAAAAATCTCATATTGATCAGGAATGAGCGGAGAAATGGTTAAGGAGAGGCAAATTCAAAGCAAGAGATGAAAGGTTAATATTGCCGGCCCAAGATAATGGGTTACATACATACTGGTTGACAAAGTCCATTGAACATGTGGGAGAAACAGACAAATGTAGGTTTTGTAAAACAGAATTAGAAATAGTCGCACACCTCGTTGCTGGTTGTGACATGCTAATGGCAGAAGGACTGCATACTGAAAGGCATAATAATGTAGCAAGACTGTTGCACTGGGGATTGAGCAAACATTATGGTACTAAAGTAGCTGAAAAACACTGGAAACATGAGCCACAAAGCATCATAGAAAATTATGAAGTTTACATCACATGTGATCACCCATTACCAACAGTTCAAAAGATAGATGCCAGAAAACCAGATATAGTGGCACAAGAAAAGAAGACAAAAGTAACATTGATCATAGAAATCACCACACCCAGTGACTACAGTGTTTTGCACACAGAGAGACACAAAGTCATAAAATATCAGGATTTGCAGGCAGAAATGAGAGCAATGTGGAAGAAAGATACCCAGATAGCTCCAATAGTAGTAGGAGCAACGGGTCTTATAAAAAAGAATCTGCAGTCGTATTTAGATATATTACCAATACATGTAACTCCATACAAACTACAGAAGGAGTCTACTAGGCATATTGTGGGTGCTGCGAAGAGCACTTCTGGTTGATATCAAAGATTGAAAGAATACTAATTTCATGAACTTTAATCATACTTTGACTTAGGAATGGGGTCCATTCTTGTCACAGTATTAGAAACCCAAAAGATTTGGAGAAATTAAAAAAAGAGAGGTCATTAGCCCTTGCTAACATCATATTTGAATTTGATGCTTTGTATTGTATTACAGAAATGCTGTCTAGGCTGGAATTTTGCTCCCATAGTTGTTAAGGTTTTGCCCTAATCTTGCATCATCTTGAGGTACTTAATAATATCATCACAAACAAGACATGACCTGAAAATACATAACATAAGAAGGCCTCATTTACTGTCAACTATTTAGTGTAGAGAGATAAAGACCTGATGATGAGCTAGGTGACCCATGTTCAGTTAGTGGTATGAGCACTGGCGGAGCTGGTTGGGCAGAGGAAAGACAGAGCTATGCCAGCTTACCACTCACAAAGGGGAGTGGATAGTGTTAATCCCATGTAATAATCTCCTATTGATACTTAAGATCTCATGGGGCATATCTGCAATGGAATAGGGCCTATGACAGCATTACTTTTTGGTCTTAAGCAGTCATGCAGAAGAGTTGTGGGATGAAAACAATTAGATGCTTATCTTCCATGAGGCAGTATTAGTGTCCATACATGGCTGATATATATATATTCATGAAATACACCAGAATGGAGAGGGCTTGCAGCTTCAAGTTCCATGATGGCTAAAGCAGACATCAAAGATAACAAAACTGAGGTGCAAGAAGGGTTCATCCACAGACACATGACTGCAGATGCAATCCCAACATAACCTTCTCACCAGCAGGATTTGTCACTGTGCATCTCCACCTCTGTCATTTCTCATCTTTACAACCTGTCTCCTCATTTCCTCTCCACTTCACTCAAAATCATGCATAAATAATCCAATTATCTACATAAATATTTATTTAAATCCCCTTAGTCATGCCATATTCTTCATCTCTGACCTCCACTCTACTCAGCTCTTTCTTTCCCTTTTCATCTGAATCCTTCCAAACCCAACTACTTCATCCTTTATCTTCTACCTCCACCACCACCTTCTCATTCTTCCTAAATCTCTCCACTAGAAACAGTAGTTATCATGTTTTAGATACCTCGGTTGGTAGCATACCACGTGCAAACTATTAATTTCATATGCATGTAGCTTCTTTAATTGTAAAATGCATTCCTTAAATCCTCTCATACTATTTATGTTAAATTGTGGTTGTCTCTTTTATTCATTTGTATTCAATATTATTACTAATCGTGACTTGCAGTGCCTGGTTAACTGCTTCATACCTAGTCTGTGTAGTATTTCACAACTCCTGACACCAGAAGAGTTTCTGCGTGGATAACATTCTGAGCTAAAATTCTGAGAATGCACTTTTGCAACCCAGCAGTAAACAAATTTATATGTATCAAAATAATTAAACATTACTACAAGAAGGTAAAATATGAAAGTTATTCAGCACTCACTAGTATTTACAGTTGTGATATTAATATGTCAGAAAGATGTAATAATAATTTTATATTGAGCAAGTAATTCGATAATTTACTTATAGTTATGCAAACAAATATTAATATCTCTAAAACCATAACAGACAGACCCTAACTGTAAATGTGAATTTTGCTCAAGCAGATTTGAGCTTTATTTTGCTGCAAACTGGTTTTGTAGATACAACTCCATTTTTGAGATATTTGCATAATTATGCAAGGCACACAAATGTGCATATCTAATGCACAAATAATTGTAAATATCTGCCATGTAGTGCTGGTTAGACAATATCAATGTAAAGTTTTTTTCAGTATTGTGAATACTTTCATTCAGTATCATGGAGTACCATGTAAACATCCCCCCATTCAAGTTATTAATACATTTATGAACATATGCCATACAGTCATAATATATCTTGGAAAGAAATTCACAATTTTTGTAGTATAAAGTACCCCATTGGTTTAAGGAACCATTAATTTTCTCTCTGGTGACCTGGCATGTGAAATGTTGAATTACAGCACATCCAAGTACACAGTCTCAGAAATCAATTTTGCAGCATTGTGAAAGATTCCGTTTGATACTACAAAGTGCAATGTAATCACCTTCTGTTTAGAGTTATTAATGCAATTATGAACATATCTATATATTTATAATATTTCCAGAATAAAACTCATAATTCTTGTCATACCAAGTACCCCACTGGTGTGAGGAAACATTCATGACCTCTCTGTTGACTTGGTGCGTGAAATATTGAGTCACAACCTGCCAAAAAGCACAATGCCACATATATGTATGGAAATGTAATAATTATATTAATGTGCATATTTTAATAATGAATACCTATGAATATCTTCCAAATTGTAGCACATAAATAGTTATCAACAATGACTTTTGCAGCATAATACAAGCTTTCATTTGATATCATGAAGTACCATGTAATCACAATCTGGTTCAAGTTATTAATATATTTATTGGCATATGACAGACATTCATATTTCCAAGCAAAAAAAAAAAACAAACAAAAAAACTCAGCATGTGAAATACTGATCCACAATGCATCTGGGTGGACAATTTCTGAGATATTTATAGAACTATGATATTTCTGCATATTTATTGCTAAACAAATATACATAGTTGCAAATTAATAGTAGACGCATAGCAGGTTTCATTGAAAATTTTTGTAGCATTATATAAGCTTTCATTTGTTACCATGAAGTACCATATATACTTTACCAGGGTTAAGTTATTAACAGAAATATGAATATGGCACATATTCATAATTGGGCATAACAGGAAATCACATACACTTCTTTAATGTTCACTTTAATTTGGGCAACAGACATTCATAACCTATATGCTGAGCTCTTCTTTGAAATGAATTGTATTATGCTACCCTATGGATGAAGACATATACATAAAATATGCATCAGTCATATTCATTGCTAAACAAGTATAATTGTCTGCATAACGGTGGTAGCTGGACACCTGCTAGCAGTGAGAAGTTTCCTCACTATGGTGTATGTGTTCATTTGATAAAATGGACTGCCATGTAAACACCTTCTGGTTAATATTACCACAGTTGTTAAGATTAATAATAAATATGGTTTGTTTTCATATTATTTCAATGAAAGAAATCATTTTCGCAGGTACCGAGTACCCCATTTATCTGAGAAACCATGCTGATCCCTATAGTGGCTGCCCAAGTAAAATGCTGTTTCACTTTTCATGCAGGTGGACAAGAACTGTAGATACGTGCACAAATGTGACATTTATGCATAAGGATATTTTATTAGTACACAACTCTAAAAATCTTTCACTCTTTCAAACTCATAGGCAGACAGTGTACATGCACCTCATATTTTCATTCATACAGCATTAGAAAAAATTGTTCTTCTTTAGTTTTAAATATATAAAAAATATAGAGGTAACTTACCAGATCAGTTCTTCACATCTTCCCTTATAAAATGAGCAAAGAACTGAAACATGTTTTTTACAAAACAATAATAAATCCAAGATAATAAAATCCATTTGGAAAGCCTTAAGCACAATGTAGGTGTTAAGCATGATATGTAGGAAAAATAGTGTAAATATCCACAGAAGAGGTATAAAATAACTTGTATAAACATTTTTCATTGCTGTAGAAAGATACTGCAACCTACCACGCTAAAAACAGAAACAAAATCAGAATTTATAACTTGATTTACAGGCAAAACACAGCAAATAGTCACATAAGTGGCCAAAAAAATGACCTAACAGTCATTTCAATACATGTAGGAAGGTAGAATGATGCCCCCCCCCCAATACATAAACACAGCAGAAAAAAGACACAGGTTAAAATCTTGATCCGAAAAAAAAATGAATTTTTGTTTTCTGTGCAAACATTGATTAAGTTCCCACTCAAGCCAAAAAAATGGACTGGCTTCCATAGTGTAGGGTTTGGTTTCTTTTTTAGCCGTTAACATCAGAATATTCCTCAAGTGCACAGTAAAATTACCTTTAACCTCCATATCAGCCCAAACCTTCCACTCACCAGTTGGATACTGATAAAAATCACTTTTATGTCATAAAATCACTGAGGACAGATTAATGACACATAACTGAGTTCCAGACTTCATATACTTAAGAATAAATATGCCAATCCTGTTATTCTACTTTTTAAGTTTTGAAGAGCAATATATCTTGATTGCTAACAGAAGTAGCAGCAGTTAATAATATGTAACATGTTCAACCATCAGTGGTTCATTTCTGAAACCTTAACTCCAAGTATCACATTCAATTATACAGTACATTTCTTTAAAATGTTGCTCTATGACCTTCAAAAATAACTGGTTGCATTTGCAATGTTTTCTCCCTCTTTACTAATAATATACACACAACTACTCCACATAGTTCTATAATACAGTATGCAGATGATTCAACACGTATCTGTGCTGTCACTTCTCTATCAACTCTTCATTCTCAAACACAGGAATCTTTCACTTCTGTTGAAACATGGTCAGCCAATGCCCACCTAATCCTGAACCCAAACAAAACTAAATTATTACTCTTCCAACCTAACAAGGCATCTATCTCATAACCAACATTTAATATAATAGCCAAAGACAATACTGTGATCTCCCCAACAAACCATACAAAGATTCTTGGAGTGGAAATAGACAATACCCTAAAATTTGACTTGCATGTCTCCCTAACTACAAAAAAGTCCATAAGAAACTTGGAAGTCTATATAGGCACAAAAGGTTCCTGACCACAATGGCCAAAATTACATTAGCACAAACCCATCTGTTCTCCACTCTACTGTATACCTCTCCAATGTTAACTAATCTAAGGAAAACTGACTTATCTAAGCTAGAAGCATGTTATAATAAAATTGCTAGGTTTGCATCTGACTGTCCATATAGAATACATCATTGTACAGCTTTAGGGATACTAGAGTGGCTTGAGATTCCCAACATTATTCTTTATAACCAACTCTCTCTCTAACTCACAAAATTGTAACACAACCAACTAGAACCCCTGCACTACAAAATCTCATCCTTCCTTACAGTTCCAGCAGACCACTTCGCTCTAACAAAAAGAACTTACTCACCGTCTCCAAGGCTAACAACACTGCAGGAGAATCTTTATTTTCCAAGTATATATCTCGTATATGGAACTCCCTTCCTAACTCCATTCTCTCAATCTCATCCACTAACCACTTTAAGCCATCACTTAAAGCTTATCTAAGAAATAAGTGGCTATGTTCCTGTACTAACCCCTCATGAGCCCTCTGATACATCACAGTATACCCAAAACATATCCAACTTCTCCCCGGTGTTTAATCCTTTGTTCCTACCCATCTGTCTAAACCTTATATCCTGACATAAGTCATACCTACAGATAGTTCTAGCTATGTTCAAAGCCCAGGTTTTGTTGTCAAGATGTAACAAATTTGTATGTTCTTATGTATATTACATTTTGTTTACTTTATTGATTATTGTAATGTGTGCATGAAAATTTACTGTTACTCATGGAGCTTTTCTCCCCGGGACTCTGCTAAAAAAGGACCTGTGTCCAGTCAGACTTTCCCGGTAAACAAATGTTAAATAAATAAATAAATACATTTTCCGAACAGTTCTTATGAGGAACAGAAAAAAATGTTGAGCAAAAATCTGCCACAGCAGTTACTCTGCTCTGGCTACTAGTGTAAGAGGATTGGGGGAAATAAGTAACAGATTTTAAATATTGCTCTTATAAGCTTAGAAGATGTTATGACAGATTTTCCATTACCATGAATTTTCTGTAGTTTCAGAAAGAAAATAGGAAACTGAAAGTCATTAGAGTAACACATGCTGCATTAGCATGAATTATCAAAAGAATAGCACTTGACAATGATATTATAAATATTGTTTGTATAAGCTTATTACATTTTAGAATAACAGGATTTGCTTTATCTTACATTTTGTGAAGGATATGAAGCCTGAAATTCAAGTGGTGCCACAAAGTTACAGATGTACTCATCATAAAATTTTGATGGGGGATAAACATTGGCAAATATGCAGAAAGCCACCAAGTGAATGCAATTTTAAAGGGATGAAAGCAGGAAGCTGGAACTTTGTACATATATGTCAGAGCTTGCTTTCTGAGATTGACATTAGCATCACTAGCAGAATGGTTGGACAGGTTGCTGACATCAGACCCTGCCAGCTTGAAGGGGTTTCCATATCATGATTCCTATGATTAGGACTACATAAGTAAGAATGATTTTCTAAAATGAAAATTTTAAAGACTATGCCTTTTATTTTGAGTGAAGCATGCACACTATCTGATAGCTATGTGCTATGTATCCAACTCTTGTCTCTTGCAATTAAAGATATACCTTTCAGGTTTATGGCTATTAAATGTGTGCATGCTTCTGCATATGGAATACTATCACAATTAAACTATTATTTTTCCATATTTCCCTATGGTACCATAGTGTCCTCTACTAAGTGACATATTAGCAAGGATGAACACAAACATGGGGGCATTTTGATAATCAATATACCTACAGCATGCGTAAAAAACATTACTGCAAAGTTCGGGGCATAAATGTATACCGTAGGCATGGACTGCTGATAGCCTTCTTCCGGAGGTGCACTGTAGGTGCTGTCAGACATTTTACTCTATCAGCACAAATGGGTTAAGTGTTTCTTGGCTATCAAGCAAAAAACTTCAACTACAGAAACACTAAGCTATTTATTAGGACAAAAACAAATAAATGTAAAGTGTTCAGGTGGAGCCCTTCCTCAATGTTAATGACCACTCTGTGTTTAACTGGAACTTAGTATAATGCAATGTTAGCAAATGGAGCTCCTCTCTACGGGCTGCTGCTGACAATGGGTATTATCCAGACTTTCCTGGTAAGCAAAGACAAATAAGTAAATAAATAAATAGTATTCCAACTTAATTCACCCATATGCATACTAGTACTGCAAAGCCAAATTAAATACTGTTTAAAAATGAAAAGGGCATAAGGTACAGTTATCCACAGACAGCCCCCACCCCCACCAGAAATATAACCATTTTGTTGACTGTGTACATCTCTATTTTTACAAAGAAATAAATTACATGTACTTTATCAGTAACTTTGGACGAAATTGGTTAAAGATCACTTACATCACACCATAAGACCCAGCCATGTGCAGCACAGTTCAAACAGAACAGTATTTGTAATGAAAGCATAAGAAATATTATTAACCCCCTGGGGCCTCCAGGTATAGAGACCACTAGATAAGCAACAAGAAAGATACCCCCACACTGATAGCCAGTAGTTAACTGAAAACCAGGGTAAAAATGAAACAGTTGGAAAAATAAAATAGCTTCTTTGTGTCTGCCAAAAGCCAAAAAGAAAGGCATTGAAGTCAGCAAAAGCTATTCAAGAAATAGGAGAATATGTTTTGACAACTTAAGCAGCTGAATGGTAAGGAACAAGGCGGGAAATAGATTCTCTGACAGTATTAACTCAAACATCAGACTCTGTAATGTTTGAAGTGAAAATATATGAAGAATCAGTAAAAGCCAGAGAGATTATGAATGAAAAGTTGACTCAAATAATAGACTAAGCAAGAAGCAGAAGAAAATTTATCTAGTCATTCTGATACCATCATGGCACTAAAAGAAACAGACAAAAATTACATGATCTCTGGTTGAGCAGGAATATAAATATGAAGAAATAAAATCAAAACTGATGGAAACAGAAGATCATATTCATACAGAAAACATGAGATTTTATAGGTTCATAGGTAAGTACTAGGCTATCTGTCCGAAGGCATTTATAAGCCTAGCCGGATTGTGTTGGCTTTCGCCTCCCCCTTAGATTAGTTCCCTGTGCCTCTGTCCAGCAGAGCCATTAAAGTGATCCCTGGGGTAAACTTTCTGTTTCCTTTTCACTCGTCAAGGCTTCTCTTGAAGTGGGTTAGCGAGGAGCTCTGCCTAAGGTAGATTGGAATCTTGTTCCAGAGCATGGGAAGTCTCTGGGACAGGAATCTATCCCTCCAGCATGTTCTATTTAGTGTTGTGGTGAGGTTTAGATCCCTGGAGCGTGTGGCTCGAGGGGATATGCTTTTCTTTAGGTGGAGCATGTCCATCAATTCTGGGTTGGACATGGCCTTGTATGTCAGGCAGAGAACACCTCTGAGTAGGCGGTATGCAACCGAGTACAGATGGAGTTTCTTCAGTCGAGCTGCATAGGACATCTGCTTGAGGCCAGTGATCCTCTTTGTGAGGTACTTCTGTGGTCATTCCAGTTGCTGCAGGTGTCTTGTAAGGTACATCCCAAATGGGGCCTTGTACTCTATGGTGGGTCTGATGAGTGATGCATAGAGGGGCCCAATGACCTCTTTCGATCTGGATGCAAACCCTTTTGTGATCAGGTGGGCCATATAGAAGGATTTTCTAACCACTTTGGCAATGTGATTATCAAAGGAGAGGTTACTATCTACTTGGGTCCCCAGATCCCTTATTATGTCTTCTGTTTTTAGGGGGCTACCACCTATGTGGTAGTTTGTGGGTACTTTGAGTTTTCGAAAGGTGATGACTATGCACTTTTTGGCATTTAGCTTGAGGCCATGGTTTTGACACCAGGTATCTGTCTCAGTGAGACCCTTTTGGAGGATGTCTGTGTCAGCCAGAGAGTCAATTATAGCCCCTAGTTTGCAGTTGTCTGCAAACTTGGTCAGCCATAGTCCTCCTGTGCTTGCCTGTACCTCTTAGAAGTATATGCCGAACAGGAGGGGTCCTAGGACTGAGCCCTAGGGAATGCCACTTGTAACCGGTTTAGAGTCAGACCTAGCTCCTGCAACTCTTACCATGTGGGTTCTGTCCATGAGCCAGTTGGCAACCCATCTCATGACATAGGGGTTTATGTTCAGGCTGGTGAGCTTGTCTATAATACCTGAGTAGGGAATGCTGTCGAAGGCCTTTGCAAGGTCTAGGTAGGCTGTGCGGACCACCTTTCACTCGTCTATAGCCTTGGTAACTGTCTCAAAGAAGTCCACCAGGTTTAGGAGGCATGATCTGCCCTTAACAAAGCCGAACTGGGTAGGGTCCAGTGTTTGGAGGTTCCCAATGTCTCTGTTAATGAGATCCATGATGATGATGTGCTCCATAGCTTTGCAGACCAAGCTAGTCAGGCTTATAGGGTGATAGTTCTCGGGGTCCATTGTGGCTCCAACTTTGTGGAGCAGAATAACCATTGCTGTGCACCACTCTGTGGGCACGTAGCCTGTGGAGAGGCTGAGTTTAAACAGTGTGTTTAGGTGAGGGTTAATTCATCTTTGAGCTCATGTAGGACACAGCCTGGGACACCGTCCGGTCCCATTGATGCTGTGTTTTTGGCTTTGGAAAGGGCTGTTTTAACCTGAGTGTCTGTGATTTTGGGGGCTCTACATTCTTCTGGTATAGTTATGGGCCCTTTTGGGGGTGAGAGGGGGGTGAGGTTTGCACTGAACCTGTCTGCCAGGATTTTGGCTATATATGGTCGGTTCAGTGTATTTTTGTGCCATTCTGCACTAACTCCGAGCAGATCTGAGAATTGTCACTTAGATTCTTGACATAGCTAAAGAATGCCTTGTGGTTATCTGTCGAAAGATTTTACTCTTCTAACATATTCTGGAAGAATCACACCAAGTTCTTGTAAGCAAGTAAAACAGCTTTATTTTACATGCATGGAGACCTGCTACATGATAGTAATATGCCAGCAGTCTGGCTACTTGTACTTTAAGTTCTCCTTATATAGACCCTCCTGCACGTACATACACGTAGCACAGAGGACTTTCATTAAAATTGATAGTTTGATTACTTGTTTTTACCAGCCAGTACCACAGTTATTCTTGCACCATTAACTTTCTTATCAGCAGTTTAAGATTAACTCCTGCATTCCTCAGTGATCAACATTTTCCAGAACATTTCAGTTTGCACGGTGAACATTTTCTGGATAACCCTTTAAATACAGAATACAAAATATGTTGACTTCAGTATTTTTCCACATTTCCCCCCTTACAACATTTTGTATACTGTTTATTTTACACAATCCCAGATCGTTGTATACCTTCTCATAATCAGAGAAATATGCTTTTGTAGCATTGGCAGAGATAACCTTGATATTATCATTTGATACATGGTATGCAACAGCAGCCAAGCAGCAAAATATGATTGCACCAACACATACAGCAATTAAAATGTTCATCAACACAGAACCCCAGTTTCCAAACAGATTTTGGAAAAAGTCAGTCAAGGGGTTTGGACCAGGTTTAGTCAGTTCAGAAACTTGTTGAATTATTTCAAGATGGCTCTGAATCGCGTGCTCGTTATCAGGAATGAGCGAGCAGCACTCCTCGTGTATCAGGCGCAAGTACCTCCTTTACCGCTAGGGTGAAATCGGCGCCATCTGGTTCTGCAACACTACTGTTCTCATCGCCGTTAATTAGTCCGTCACCAATTCTAGCTGAAAATGTCGCATTACTCAGAGTCTCTAACAGTTTTGACAGTTTTCTCAGTTCCCAGATGGATTTTACTGTCCCATATGCTGGCAAAATACCAGCCCAAGCAATTACATCATCGCCTAGGTCCATATGTGAGAGTCCTTTGCTGCTGACGTGTGCCAAGTCATGGTGATAAATCCATGACGCATCAATGTTACCAACAGGATTAATAGGTTTATTAAGAGAACGTGCATTTCGTATTTTACCTTGAGGCAACGCATTTGCGTGCCTGATAGCTGGTATCAGATATCCCAAAAAACAACTTCCTGACCAGCCATATGGTAACCATTTATATGCTTTCCTACCACAAATAAAATAACAATCATTTGTTTTGATGGTAATATTGGTTGCAAATTCATAACTCCCATTTGGCTTTAGCCCCTTAAATAACAGGCCATATACATACAGCATTTTTTCAACAAAACTAATATCATTTACATTGATGTCTTTTTTTATAGCTCCAAACTTGGTCTCACACTGCCCTTCTAGGGTACAATTATGAACTATTGTCAAATTACATTGGCTCAGCCCCACCTTAACTTTCCCAATCTTTTGAAAACACACTGTTCCATTTTGGCGCCCCAGAAGAGGCAGCGCCACCTTGTCTCTCAGTGGTACTTCTGTGGTTTCAAACAACAAACTATATCAAGTATCATTTATTCCCAGAGGGCTGTCCCTAACATTAAGCCACTGTGTACAGTAGGTATTGCAGTACATACCCAACAATTTGAGACATTCATTGAGGATGCATATGCATATTTAATCGCTTGATATGTATTAAAGTTTGGATGCCAGCTGGTGTGTTTGTCTCTTTTTGAATGGCTAGCTTCATTAAAAGACAGAAATGTCCAAAACAGAAATATTACAATCACAATAGTTATAAACAATAAAACATTGCAATAGAACCATTTTCTCTTATTCTCATTATTGTCCTTCATGATTGCTGCTGTCTGTTTGTTCCTCAGGGGAACTCAAGTCTTTATTTAACTTAAAATGTTTTATGATTTTGCAGTGCATTAGGTGGATCCATGAGGACCTTTCTTTAATCCGAACTGCTGTTGGAGTTGCAATTAGCACCTAGTAGGGGCCCTCCCATTTGGGGGATGCCCAATTCTTGCGTTTTATTATTTTGATCCAGACCCACTCGCCGGGTCTGATTTCCGTGATCTTGTCGTCTCTTGAACCTGAAAAACAATCATTCATTAAACAGCTGTTAGTATTGGTCAGCATTTTCCTCATGTACTCAGCTATCTCCTCACCCCCCTCACGTTCCGCAGGCAACAAGTTTTACCACTGCGGGACGTAATAAGGTCTCCCATACAACAACTCAAATGGGGTGACTCCTTTTGAGGTGGGAGTTGTGCGCATGGAAAGGAGGGCTAGAGGTAGACAGGTAATCCAAGACTGATGTGTCTCGGCCATGAGTTTTCTCAACTTGCCTTTTAGAATGCCGTTATGGCGTTCCACCAACCCTGCTGACTGTGGGTGGTAGGCACAATGGTGTTTCAATTCAATTTGGAAAACTGTAGACAGTTTCTGTATGATCTGATTGACAAAATGCGTGCCGTTGTCAGAGTAGATGCGTGTAGGAAGTCCAAAGTGCGGAGACGATGTGATTGACCAAAATTTTAGCCACTGATTGAGCATCCGGATGTGTCACCGGAAAAGCCTCAACCCACTTAGTAAATGCATCTACTATTACTAACACAAACTTCTTTAGTTGTGCGAGGGTCAATTCGATGAAGTCCATACATATTGTATGAAAAGGATAGGGGTGTTGGAAATGATGCGGAGCAACTCTGACCCCTCCCCGTGGTATTTAGCACATACTATGCAGGATAGACAAAAGCGTTTTGCATATGCAATGAAACCCTTGGTCCAAAAGGTAAGGTGGATAATTCTAACCATAGCTGCAGGGCCCAGATGGGAAGGGCCATGCACAACTAGTGCTGCATACCTAAAAAGATTAGTAGGCAAAACATATTTATTATCCGGTCCCACATAGATTCCTTTGTTCTGCCTAACACCATACCTAGTCCAGCGTTGTTTTTCCTGTACTGTGCTAAGTTCCTGCATGACTTGTAAGGTTTGCAAATCAAATTTATCTGTTGGTTGTAATTCTGTAGGTGTGGTTTCAAGTGAAAAGGTACTGGACATAGCTGCCTCTTTGGCTGCTTTGTCTGCTAGGGCATTACCAAGTGGTGGCCGGGCCTTAGCACGGGTATGAGCAGCGCATTTTCAGATGGTCAAACCCGTGGCCGTTGGATGACTTGTAGTAATTCAAGATTAGGTCTTTGTGCATAATGTCTTTCCCGAGGTTGTAACCATCCCCTATTTTCCATTGCTGAGCAAACACATGCACCGTAGAAGGCATATTGACTATCCGTATAGATAGTGACATTCCTGTCCTCTGAAAGGAGACATGCCCTTGTCACAGCAATCAGTTCCGCTGCTTGAGCGCATAAGTTCCAGGGGAGTGGTCTTGCCTCTATTATCTGAGTTGCAGTAGTAACTGCATACTCTCTACCTGCGTGGTGCCTGTTTCTGTTTTGCTGACCCATCTACAAACAGTGTCCAGTCCGCATGTAGTAAGGTTGATCTTTAAGATCCGGTCTTGGTAGAACTTTAGAATGTATGAGATCTAAGCATACATGGAATACCGTCTTCAGCAACAGGTAGCAATGTCGCTGTATTTAAGGTAGGGGATCTCACTATTGTGATGTGTGGCTGCGATAACGGCGTAGTCACAGAAGGTAAATCTCTGCTGGGTGACAGAAATGTTAACCTGTCGTCCAGAAGGATGACGGCTGCAGAGTGGGGGACTTTTAACGTAAGATCATGGAACAATACCAGCGTGGCAGGCGCTTGTACCGCCAAAGCGGCTGCAATTACTGCTTGCACACAGTGTGGTAATGCTCGTGCTACTGAGTCTAATTTGCTAGAGTAAAATGCCAATGGTCTTAACTTATCTCCATACATTTGCATTAAAACAGATGTCATAAATCCCTGCTTGCAATCTACAGTCTGTATAAAGGTCTTACTGTAATCTGGAAACCCCAATGTTGCTGACCCAGCTATCAGTTGCTTGATCCTAGTAAATGCCTGTACTGCCTTGTCTGTCCAGTGCAGCAAATCTTTTACGCCATCGGTATTGCAAAAATTAAGTCTGATAGCGGGTGCACTTCTTGGCAGAGTTGGGAATCAACTACGACAGAAGTTCGTAATGCCTAAAAGGACATCATTTCTTTTTTTGTAGTTGGCATGGGGGCTTGTAAAATAGCATTTTTTCTGCTGTCATCTAATCGCCTGCCCTTCCCAGAGATAGTATAACCCAGGTAACGTACTTCTAATTTACAAAATTGTAACTTAGACTTATTTACCTTATGTCCTTTGTGTGCCAGAAAGTGTAGTAGTCGAATACTCTCGGACTTTCAGAGTTCTTCCGTGAGTCAGCGGCCAGGAGGATATCATCCACGTGCAGCAGTAGGTGGCACCCTTGGGCTGGTTGGAACTGGCCAAATTGGTGGACATCTCTTGTGAGAAGATGGTCGGACTTCGCAGTATTCCTGCGGTAACCTGGAATAGGTATAACGCTTGCCCATAAAGGAAAATGCAAACCAAAATCTACTATCTTCCTGCAAGGGAATAGAGAAAAAGGCATTACTGATATCAATTACAGAAAAGTAGTTATCCGTTGGAAGGATATCGTTCAGCAGAATAGCGGATCCGGACTATGGGGCCCGAGGTACCACCGGCATTTGTGCCTGTAAGTCTTGTACCATCCTCCATGTCTCATCCCCTTTTTTTACTCGAAATAAGGCCGTATTACACGGTGAGTCTGTGCACAGAATTAATACTCCAGCTTTCAAAAGTGCTGTGATTACCGGTAAAATGCCCTCCTCTGCCTTTCTGCTCATGGGATACTGCCGTTTATGAGGTCTAAATTCTGACTTGGGTGTAATCTTTACCTGTCCTGCCATTCTAATCAGTCTAATATCGTGCTGACCCCGCGACCATAATGAGTTTGGAATCATCTGCAATTGAGATTCTTCCATGGGGGTAAGGAGACATAGTCATAATGTCCCAGGGGATTGTATCGGTTTGTCTTCCCTGAGGTGCACGGTCGGTCTGGCTTGTGTAACCCAGTTAAGTTTTTGAACCTGAATGCCCTTACCTGCCAACTGTTCTGGTGTCCATCCTACCCATTCAGTTATTTTCTTACCCACGAGGTACCATGACATTCCTTCACCCTCCGTGACTGAAATATGTGTGGTTAATTCATTCTTATACAGCAGCTGCATATCCCTTGTAAGGCTACATGTGACTGCAGAATTACCTAGTGTGTCCCAGAAAAGGCTATGCAATACTAGTTTGGTGACTTTCAAAACTAAGAAATTTCTTTTCGTATTCTAAATCAGGTCCGCACATCTTCTGTAATACATTGTGCAATGTAATGGATCTGACACCTTCGGATTTGTTATGCCGTGTTGCTCAATGCCAAATTTGTAAGAGCCATCACTACACTCTGGGGGCCTGTCTCTATCAAATCATTACTATACCAGTAATGTAGATCTCCCTGCCCCTCTAATAGCATTGCACTATTCAGTTCTATTCTCCTGCTACCATCCCGTGGAGAGAGTTTGGGACGGCTGCTATACCGAACACTTGCATTAAATCTCTTCCTAGTAAATGTACTGGGCAGATTTCTGAAATTATTACTGGAACCGTATGGTTTGTTCGTCTCTGGGTCGGTAAACCACAGAGGTTTGACAATGGCTCTTTGTAAATACGACTCATTTGCTGCTTTTACAAGCACATATTCATCCGAGGTAACATCGGATGATATGGCAGTACTTCTGACTAACGCTCGAGAAGCCCTAGTCACAAAGAAATTCTATGTCTCGGCCCTCAACTTGCAATGTGATCACTGGTTGGGATTCCAATTGCATAGTTGATGCTAGATGCTATTAGATTTACCATTTGATATTTCTCATTTTCTGCCATTTCCTGTCCCCACCCATCGCCTTCACTTGTACCTACTTCCCCATTCTCACTTTCTTCTTCTTCCTCATACCTCCATCTAACGCTCTTTTGACCGTCATATGGGTCATCGCGGTACCACGGAAGCAACCATCGGTTTCTCCGGGTCCTCTGCAATCTCTGGCGAAAATGTCCTTTCTTACACTTGCTTTCAAACGCTCCTCCCCTCTTTTGCTTACCAATCTCGAAATCCTCAGAATGACTTATGCCTCCCGTCCTCGTCATCCTCTTCCCCTGCCACGCCCTCTTACATGATTTGCGGAACCTTGAACTAACATTAAAGTTCCATCTTCACTAACTGTAAAAAGTCTGGGCTTTTTATCTTTTTTCCTTCAGGTATTTCTCAGCATGTCTAGCATAATCCATAACCAGGGCTGTAGGCGTGCTGTCACTAGTGTGATCATATGCTTTTGTATAAAGTTACCAATGGCTGTCTTGCAGCTTCCCTTTAGGAATACATTTTTTCAGTTTGCTGTTCATAGGGCTTAGTCATTTGCCTGATTTTCTGCCTTAATCAACCCAATTATGAGCATCAAAACACTTGTTGTGTGAGACAGGTGTAGATAATTGTCTACGGTTTCGTCATCTGATTGAACGTGATTGGATTAATGCAAGTCCAATCTGCTTGGGCTTCCAATGTTCTTCTATTTTATCTAGGAGAGTCTTTATTCTGGTTCTACACACTTCTCGGAGTTAAGCGGCAAGGCTCCCCCCTTCCTCTGGTAGCAGGGGTCCCAAGTTCCAGCAAATAAGGTGCCAATCAAGGTCCTAGGATTTGCCTTTTATTACTTCTAATTCAAATTCTACAGCGTTTAATCTATAACTCATTCTCATGTCCCCTAAATGCCTGTAATGCAGATTTCGCATATCTACTTTGGATGGGAATCCCTCTACCGCTTTTCCCGGGATATCATCCACAACGGGTCCCACAGTCGGGTAGACCAATATAGTAGGACCCTCGCCTTCTGCCTGCTTGAGGATTTGCTACTTCTATCAGTGGAGTATTCCTCTCCTTCCTGATCTACCTTCTCCTTAATTTTCCAGTGCCCTTCTCTCCTAATACTTCCGCCATGCGTAAGTCAAGAGTGTTGCTTGAGACTCTCTCTGTAATATAATACTTGTTGGCGTGGGGGCCACTCACGGCCTGAAGCCTGCTCAGGTATTGCGGTGGGTCCTGGTCGAGGGCACCTCCAATAACCTGTGCAGGGTCTGGATACTGGATGGGAGGGGCCGAGGATTCTGGTGACTACGACTGACTATGGAAGTTTCATTATCTTTCACTTTTGAACAAAGTACACATCTTTTCACTTGAATTACCACCCTTTTTCCAAATTTTGTTCACTTATACTTTTATTTGCTTCCCTCCAGCCATTTCTGTGCCTGGGGAATCCCTTGTACCTTCTTGCTTCCTTGTCTTATTTCCTGCCTGTTTGCTTAGTAATCTTACTAGATTTTGACATTCTGACTTATTTAAACATCCATAAACCCCATGATCTTTTCCATTTATCTAAATACTTTACATTCTTTGGGTGTAAATCAAACATAAACTTTTCATCTTCAGTTTTGTAAATGCCTTTGGCTTCTGTAACTAGTTCCTATTCCCATTTCTCTTGAGAAACTATTCCTGTTCCAAGATCTCTTGTATATGGAATCTATTCACATATACGCCTTCTCATACTTTTGAGAAAATTAAATTTCTCCCTTGATGAGTCCCTTTAAAATTTAGACAAAAAAATTCCAATCAGAAACAGAAAGCAAAAATAGCCTTTTCTTTTTGCTTACCTTTGTGATTCCTCCGCCTCTGTTTCGCTGCCACCTCACCTTGATTGAATCTACAGGAAAAGAGTGACTGGCCTCTAATTTCAACCTGTTTCAGTTGGAGAGTCTTTCATTCGGGAGGAGAGCCTGATCTCTCTGCTCTCCACCTGCGCAGGTTTTCAGCCTCTCTTTGTTCGATTACGCTTGGGTGCAGGGGCAAGCCCTCCTAACGTTAAGGCGCCAGTTAGCCATGGCTCGAAAGATTTTACTCTTCTAACATATTCTGGAAGAATCACACCAAGTTCTTTGTAAGCCAGTAAAACAGCTTTTATTTCTTACATGCATCAGAGACCTGCTACATGATAGTAATATGCCAGCAGTCTGGCTACTTGACCAATTTCCTTTAAGTTCTCCTTATATAGACCCTCCTGCACGCATTACATACACGTAGCACAGAGGGACTTTCATTAAAATTGATAGTTTGATTTCATTTGTTTTTACTCAGCCAGTACCACAGTTATTCTTGCACCATTAACTTTCTTATCAGCAGTTTAAGATTAACTCCTGCATTCCTCAGTGATCAACATTTTCCAGAACATTTCAGTTTTGCACTTGAGTGAACATTTTCTGTTAACCCTTTAAATACAGAATACAAAATATGTTGACTTCAGTATTTTTCCATTATCTTTGGAGTCCATGCTGCAATTTTTTCTTTCGAAGCTAGCCTTGGATGATTTTATGAGGCAGCACGTGGTTTCTTGCTGATAGTGATCGGGATGTCTTCCCTTGCTTGGGATTTACTCTTTCTGGTGCCTAGTTTCCTCCTTCTATTGTATAGCTTGATATTTATGGCAGGGTCCATCAGACTGGTTTCCTTTTCTTGGAGGTGAGTCTTGGTTTTGTTTGGGGATATAGCACTCGATCCAGCTGTACATTCTTGTAGGTGCCCATAGAGTTATGCATTAGTAAAGTACACTTTTGCAGCTTGGACAGCATTATCCTTTAGCATGGGGCTTTGAAACTGCACACCTCGGTCTTAAGTAACGTGGGTTTTGCTTTTTGAAAAGTTTTTTTTATGGTGGTTTTACTGCTGACGGGCAAGGTGGCGGAATGTGGATATCCAAAGTGATTAGTTTTATGGTCAGATCTAACCAGCTTAGGGGTTGACCTCCAGTGTGGAACACTGGTACGCTTCCATGTTTCAGTGATGACCAGGTCCAATATGTTGTCACCCTCTTATTGGGGGTGTTGGACCAGTTGATCCAGGGCATTTGAGTTTTATAAATTCTAGGAAATGGGCAAGGGAGTTTGTACTTGAGTAGTTCTCCCAGTTAATGTTTGGGTAATTGAAATCACACCCAATATTAGGGTGTTTGTTAGGCCCTTTATGTTTACCACAGTGTTTCCAGGAATGCGGGAGTGGGAGTCCTGGGATATGAGTGGAGTGATCATGTAGCAAGCTATAATTTGAATATCAGTTTCTTGCCCGTTACTGAATTTGCATGTGGTTGTAAAGATCTCTGCAAGAATCATTTTGTGCCACTCAACCTGGGAGGTGTGGGTATCCTTGATGAATATGGATACTCCCCCACCTTTTGTATTTTG